>NW_026948126.1:600000-811409 GCF_963921235.1 Mobula hypostoma
TGAAGAGAAAACCCACACAATCCATGGGGAGGATGTACAGAGTCTCCTGATGGAGGAGGTTTGGAATGAACTCCAAACTGTGATGCCCTGAGCTGTAATGGTGTTACATTAACCATACATTACTGTGGCACTCCAGACAATTTATGATTTAAGGAAGAAACATCTTTTGATTTAGCAATTTTTGTACTCAACGAGTTCAATAACTTCCGATCATAACACTACCCCAAACAGTGAGGCCACCCTCTCTTTGTTTCCATCAACTCCATGACCACTCTCTAATGCCTTTTGTTTATTACTTCTTCCTGCCTTCCATCTGACCATGTCTTCCCTCATCCTGCCTTACACCAAGTGTATGGAACCTCTCCTACAATCTGATTTGATGAAACAGCCCCTCCTCCCATCAACCACACAGGATGGTGAAAGGACGAGAAAGAAGACTGTGGCTGATACACTGTGACTGGCTGAAAAGCTGAAGAACTGAAGAGCGGCCTGGGCATGCTGAAATTTGGCTATAGCCACGTGATCAAGTTCAGGACTGGATCACATTTGGGGGTCTGTGTCAGGGACCCAGATCACAGCCAGGATCAGTGTCAGAGGCAGAGATCACTCAGGGTCCATGTCAGAGACCTGGTCCCTACAATCCTCAACATACCAGGCAGCAACTATAAAATGCAGTTCAGCAAGCCAGAAAGCCTTTTTAACAACTCCTCCCAAACCCATGGAGACCGCACCTTGCAGATTCAAGGGCTTGTTGACCGATCACAAACTGACCTTAAATCAGTCAATTCCCAACACAACTCATAAATCAGACAATTCATGACATGACTTGTAGCTGATTGACAGTTTGCCTCTGCATAAATATCACTGTGACTATGTTAATACCAGCCAGCAATTGACATCATGAATGCTATTGTTCGTTTTGTGCCAGTATTCACACAAACCGTAATTCCAATTTATAAAACCAAGATTGGGAATCTCCCTTTGGACGCAAGATTAATCCTTCTTCTCCCTATATTTGGCATAGGAGTGTAGGCTTCCCCATGAAAGTTACTCTCCAGAGCTCTTACATCTGAACCTCACCCCCATCACCTATTCTTATTTTCTTTCCTTTTCAGTTGACACTGTTGTGTTTCCATGTTGTTGCCTTGGGCCTACCTGGCTAACATGGCAGATTTTGTTGGCTCTGGTCCAACGTAGCATCATTTTAGATCATAAAACCATAAGACATAGGAGCAGAAGTAGGCCATTTGGCCCATCGAGTCTGCTCTGCCATTCAATCATTGCTGATCCATCTTTCATTGCCCTTCCCACAAGTAATGACTCATGGTTAGTATCTCTTTCTTTGTATTCCCTGAATCAGGCCATTTCAGACTTGTTGAGCAGATCAGGCAGTTGTGAGTCTCGGGTAACATCAGATCACAGTTACAGGATGCCCCCTTCATACATCTGCATGCTCTATCTTAACAGAGAACATCTCACACACAACTGGGAGAAATTCAGAGTTCAGTAGAGGATGACAAAGGGCTTAATTAAGAAGGGGAAAAAAGATTATGAAAGAAAACTGGCAGGGAACATAAAAATTGACTGTAAAAGCTTTTATAGATATGCAAAAAGAAAAAGATTGGTTAAGGCAAATGTAGGTCCCCTACAGACAGAAAGAGGTGAATTGGTTATGGGGAGCAAGGACATGGCAGACCAATTGAATAATTACTTTGGTTCTGTCTTCACTAAGGAGGACATAAATAATCTTCCAGAAATAGTAAGGGACAGAGGGTCCAGTGAGATGGAGGAACTGAGTGAAATACATGTTAGTAGGGAAGTGGTGTTAGGTAAATTGAAGGGATTGAAGGCAGATAAATCCCCAGGGCCAGATGGTCTGCATCCCAGAGTGCTTAAGGAAGTAGCCCAAGAAATAGTGGATGCATTAGTGATAATTTTTCAAAACTCGTTAGATTCTGGACAAGTTCCTGAGGATTGGAGGGTGGCTAATGTAACCCCACTTTTTAAAAAAGGAGGGAGAGAGAAACCGGGGAATTATAGACCGGTTAGCCTAACGTCGGTGGTGGGGAAACTGCTGGAGTCAGTTATCAAGGATGTGATAACAGCACATTTGGAAAGCGGTGAAATGATCGGACAAAGTCAGCATGGATTTGTGAAAGGAAAATCATGTCTGACGAATCTCATAGAATTTTTTGAGGATGTAACTAGTAGAGTGGATAGGGGAGAACCAGTGGATGTGGTATATTTGGATTTTCAAAAGGCTTTTGACAAGGTCCCACACAGGAGATTAGTGTGCAAACTTAAAGCACACGGTATTGGGGGTAAGGTATTGGTGTGGGTGGAGAATTGGTTAGCAGACAGGAAGCAAAGAGTGGGAATAAACAGGACCTTTTCAGAATGGCAGGCGGTGACTAGTGGGGTACCGCAAGGCTCAGTGCTGGGACCCCAGTTGTTTACAATATATATTAATGACTTGGATGAGGGAATTAAATGCAGCATCTCCAAGTTTGCGGATGACACGAAGCTGGGTGGCAGTGTTAGCTGTGAGGAGGATGCTAAGAGGATGCAGGGTGACTTGGATAGGTTGGGTGAGTGGGCAAATTCATGGCAGATGCAATTTAATGTGGATAAATGTGAAGTTATCCACTTTGGTGGCAAAAATAGGAAAACAGATTATTATCTGAATGGTGGCCGATTAGGAAAAGGGGAGGTGCAACGAGACCTGGGTGTCATTATACACCAGTCATTGAAAGTGGGCATGCAGGTACAGCAGGCGGTGAAAAAGGCGAATGGTATGCTGGCATTTATAGTGAGAGGATTCAAGTACAGGAGCAGGGAGGTACTACTGCAGTTGTACAAGGCCTTGGTGAGACCACACCTGGAGTATTGTGTGCAGTTTTGGTCCGCTAATCTGAGGAAAGACATCTTTGCCATAGAGGGAGTACAAAGAAGGTTCACCAGATTGATTCCTGGGATGGCAGGACTTTCATATGAAGAAAGACTGGATGAACTGGGCTTGTACTCGTTGGAATTTAGAAGATTGAGGGGGAATCTGATTGAAACGTATAAGATCCTAAAGGGATTGGACAGGCTAGATGCAGGAAGATTGTTCCCGATGTTGGGGAAGTCCAGAACGAGGGGTCACAGTTTGAGGATAGAGGGGAAGCCTTTTAGGGCCGAGATTAGTAAAAACTTCTTCACACAGAGAGTGGTGAATCTGTGGAATTCTCTGCCACAGGAAACAGTTGAGGCCAGTTCATTGGCTATATTTAAGAGGGAGTTAGATATGGCCCTTGAGGCTACAGGGGTCAGGGGGTATGGAGGGAAGGCTGGGGCGGGGTTCTGAGTTGGATGATCAGCCATGATCATAATAAATGGCGGTGCAGGCTCGAAGAGCCGAATGGCCTACTCCTGCACCTATTTTCTATGTTTCTATGTTTCTATGTTTATCCAGCTGTTCTTGAACAAAACCAGCTCATAAAACAGTCTCACAAAATGGAGGTTTCAGAACAGTCTCATTTTCCAGGATCTGTTTGTGGAGGAAGTCTTTCTTAGTTCGAACAACTGTCAACTAATTATAGTTTACCAAAAACCCATTTTTTTCGGTACTTACAAATTAGAGACTTTCTGCGATCTCAATTATATACATTTCCTAATAGTCCTGATAAGAACTTATTAGATGAAATTGTTAATATGAAATCTTTTTATAATAGTTCAATATCCAATATCTATGATATGTTGATAGGTATGAGAAATGATTCTTTAGACAAAATCAAAAATTTTTGGGAACAAGATTTACAAACTTCAATTTCTGAAAAAACTTGGAATGAAATTTTTAAATTGGTTGATACTTCATCGTTATGTGCTCATCAATCCCTCCTACAACTTAAAGTGGTCCATAGGGCTTATATGACCAAGGATAAGTTATCTTGTTTTTATAGGGATATATCTCCCTACTGTGATTCGTGTAACAATGGAGAAGCTTCATTTATTCATATGTTTTTGACATGTGCAAGTCTTGAAAAATATTGGAAGGAACTATTCCAAACTTTTTCTGTACTCTTTAAAGTAAATTTTAAGCCTCATCCTTTGACTGCCCCATTTGGTATTGTTGGAAGGAAAGATATCATTTTGAAGACATCTGATCTGCACATTCTGGCTTTTACCTCTCTTATGGCTAGGAGGGCGCTTTTGTTTAAATGGAAGGATGCTGTTCCACCTAATTACGTACAGTGGTTACTGGATGTTATGGAATGCCTAAATTTAGAAAAGATTTGTTGTTCAATTTCTGAATCTAACCAAGATTTTCAAAATTTGTTGGGGCCATTTTAAAATTATTTTCATTATCTTTGATTTCTCGTTGAAGTACAGGAGTTGGTTAATAGCATACTTTATTATCTGATAAGGTTTTTTTTTCATTTTTTTTCTTTACCAAACAGCTTCGACTTTGGTAGTGAGTATAGATTCTTTTTATATAAAATTATTTATATTCTAACATACAGATTAATCTAATCTAAATGAATATAGGGTAAGGAGTTCATTAATGTGATTCAATATAATGTATCTGGTGTTATATTTTTTCTTTTGTTTTATAATATGCATTTTCTTGGACTCTGTATTCTTCTATGTAGAAATTAATAAAAATATTGAAAAAGAAAAGAACAGTCTCCTAAAATGGTGAGCTCTATTTTTTCTACCATATGATTTCAGAGCATCTGCTCTACACCACAATGGCTACACCTTTCCAGTTAGCTTTTGGACGTCATCTTTCATCACATTCATGACCCGGGTAATGGAGCTTGGCAAGTTGAGACTCAAAATATAACAGTCGCTCTGAGAGGAGGATGCAAGGATACTTTCACTATTGCAGATGCAACTGTTCTTTGTTTTGTAATAAACTGAAGTTTAATTTTGGCATTCAGTGTTCTGGTTTTTTTCTTCCATTATCATTATTCAGATGTGAACAATAATTAGAGATGTCTGTAGTGATGAAACAATTACTGCTGGGTCTGAGGACTGAACCTTGTGGCATATAACACTACAGGAGAACCTTCATCACCAAGTGACAGAACCAGGGTCCGGTCCCATGGGCAGGGAAGTGTCTGGACATAAGACAGAGACTCAACACCACCTTCATGAGGACAGTCAGGAATCAGGGATCATAGTGTCCTCACCAGCGACACACACATCCTGTGAAGTGAATATAAAAGCTCTCCAGGGTCAAATGGGCTTCATCCCATTCACATGAGCATTTCTAAAGCTTCCTTCTTATAAGTAGGTCAATTAAAACACGAGACAATCTGCAAATACTGGAAATCCAAAGCCGCACATACAAAATGCTGGAGTATCTCAGCAGGCCATGCAACATCTATGGAAATGCATTAACCAGTCAATATTTCAGGTTGAAATCCTGAATCAGGACTGGAAATGAAAAGGAGAAGTCAGCATAGGAAGCTGGGGGGAGGGGAGGAAGAAGTACAAGGTGGCAGGTGATAGGTGAATCCGGGAGAGTGGAAGAGGGTTAAGTAAAAAGCAGGGGAGTTGATTGTAAAAGAGATAAATGGCCAGAGAACGGTAAATTAGATAGGAGAGGACAGAACACCATGGAAGAAAGGGAAGGGGGAGAAGCATCAGAGGGAGGCAATGCACAGGTAAAAAGATAATGTGTGAGAGGGAAACAGTAATGAGTATGGTGGAGTGGGTGGGGAATTACTGGAATTTCAAGAAATTGATGTTCACGCCACCAGGTCAGATGCTACCCAGATTAAAAATATAAGGTGTTGCTCGGCCAACCAGAGTGTGGCCTCATCCTGGCCATAGAGGCGACTATGGACTGACATGTTGGAATGTGAATGGGAAGTAGAATGAAATGGATGGATGGAACTATATTTGAAACCTTGAGATTCTTGTGTTTAATCCCGTAATATAACAACATGGAACCTGTAAAATCGCATAATACTTTGCTGTATGCTGAGCGTGTATGTGACAGGAGTATTTCATGTTCTTAATCGTTGTTTATTGTGTAACTAAGGAGAAATTGACTTTGTGAGCTGCAGCTGTATTGTAGTGGAGGAGTTGCCTACAAAACAGATAACAGCCAAAGTATATCCTGATAACTTGTATAAAAATCAAACTTTGTAAGCTGCAAATCAGAAACAGCCTCCAGCCATTGAGGAGTGGAACTGCTTCTCATTATTGAGTGAAGACGATTCTCATAACTAGCAATAAACATGTCGCTGAGCAGATCCACTCTGTGTTTTTTGGATGACTGAATTTGGAAGTTCTGCTGAGTTCGCTTGTCTGGGTGCAGCAGCAGTGTGGGAGAGTCCTGGTGAATGGATTAACTGAAATAGATTACCATAGTAGCAGTCACTGAAAAGTAAGTCTCTTTTTGCTTCTAAGGACTTCCTCCCACGGAATTGGACCTTGAAATTCTCTTTCACTATTGCCTTATACACTGTGGTCAATGTTATGTTCTTGAGTGGATCACTTTCTTTCACCGTGACTCTGACTGATTCAATAAGTTGACAGAAATGTTAAAAATGAATGGGCAGTAAAATAGTCCACATGAAAGAGATAAGCAAATGAATTGGATAGTTTAGTTTAAGGGACGCCTTGAGGGGTTGACCCCATTTCTGATGAATGGCTTGAGTTGGTATCAGTTGAAGGTTAGTGTCAGGGTCTTTTCGAAGGGTCAATCCAGTGTCTGGGATGAACTAAATTATTGTTAGCCAAAGACAGGCAGTTGTAATTGATCACCCCTAAATCAGTTTATGCACCTTGATTTTGGGAAGGTGTTCTCAGTTTACTGGAGTATTCTTTTATTAATCTTTCTGTTGGTCCCTTAATGATCTAATATCTCCTCTTGACTTCCTGCTCCACAGTATCATCTGAAAAAAACATCCATTTTCATATCTCCCACGACTTCAATGGATAGAACTAGACTGAATGAGACAAAAGGAAAAGAAAGTGTCCAGAGCTGTCAGAACCACTTCCTACAGTGAGCCCATTCTCCAATCTCCTCCCCAGAAACATTGACACCTTGACTAATCAAGAACCTATCAACCCCTGCATTTAATACACCCAATAACTTAGCCTCCACAGCCATCTGGTATATCTCTCTGTGGGAGGAGAGCAGGTAACCCAGAGAAAACCCAGCCATTCCACAGGGAGGACGTACAGTCTCCTTACAGAGGATGCTGGGAGTATCTCCCAACTCCAACATCCTGAACTGTAAAAGTGTTACACTAACTGCTACAACACTGTGCACCCCAAATGATAACACCTATTTTGATTCAGCAATGTTTGTACTTAACAGGTTTAACAGATCATAACACCACCCCAGTTATTCCAGAAAACGAGCAGAGAGGCCACCAAGTTACCAAGTTTCCCTCAACTCCATGACCACTCCCTAATGCCTTGTACTGTCATCCTTTTGTTCATTACCCTCTCTTGCCTTTCATTTGATTATGTCTTCCTTCCTCCCATTCTGCTTTTCATCAAGGGTACGGAATCTCTCCTACAATTGCATTTGATAAAACAGCCTCCTCTACCCTGCCCCACCACATGTGATGATGAAAGGATGGGGCAGAAGACTGTGGCTGATACACTGTAATTCCCTAAAACGCTCAGGAACTGAAGAGGGACCTGGACGTCTGGAATTTCAGACTCAGTTGCATGGTCAAGTTCAGCATTTAATCACATTTGTGGTCAGCGGCAGGTTTCCTGATCAGAGTCGGGGTCAGCGTCAAGAGACACAGATCACTTCCCGGGTCCGTGTCAGTGATCCATGTCCCCACAATTACCAACACAGCAAGCAGCAACTATGAAATGCAGTTCACAAGTCAGAAGTCCTTTTTAACGACTTTTCCCAAAACCAGAAACACCACACATTGGGGGTTCAAGGGAGTTGTTGACCAATCACAAAAAGATCTTAAATCAAGCAATTCACAACACAACTCAGAACTTATTGAAAGTTCACCATTGTACAAATTTCACTGTAACAAACTTAATACCAGCCAGCAATTGACACCATGAATGCTATTGTTTGTTTTGTATCAGTACCCATGCAAACCACAACTCCAATTTATAAAACTGAGAAAGGGGATCTCCCATTGGACAAATGACTAATCTTTATCCCTGGCTCTGGCATGGGGGTGGGCTTCCTTGCGATGGTTACTCTCCACAGTTCTTAAATCTGAACACTCTAACATCCCAATTCCTATTTTCTTTCCTTATTAGCTGACACCGTTGTGTTTCGCTGTTGTTGTCCAGACTCTACCTGGCTAACGTGTCAGATTTTGTTGGCTCTCATCCAAGGCAGCATTATTCTACTCCCTTCCCATAGGCAATGACTTATAATTAGTATCCGTTTCTTTGTCCTACCTGAATCAAACTATTTCAAACCAGTTTAACCAGATCATCCAGTTGCTAGGCTCAAGTTACCTCAGTTCACAGACACAGGTTGCCATATTCATAAATCTGCATGCCCTATCTTACCGGAAAACACCTCACGCACAACTTCAGATTTGGAAATGAGCAGAATATTGTCAGGAGGGGCCTCACTGCCTCACTGTGTCCACTGTTAAGTGCTTTTATTCAGCTGTTCTTGAACAAAACCAGTTCATAAGACAGACTCACAAAATAGAGGTTTCAGAACAGTCTCACAAACTGGCAACATCCATTCATTCCACCACATGATTTCAGAGCATCTTCTCTACGCCTTGATGGCCACATCTTTCCAGTTAGTTGTTGGATGTCACCTTTCACCACATTCATGACCCAGGTTATGGAGCTTGACATGTTGAGACTCAAAATATAGCAGTCACTCTGAGAGGAGCGTGCAAGAAAACTTTCACTATTGTAGACACAACTGTTCTTTGTTTTATAATAATCTGAAGTTTGGTGCCAACCTTCAGCGTTCTGGGCCAGGGAACTTGAAGTCATTGAAAGGATCCATACCATGTGAAAGGTCACGGATATAGGTAGGAAGGGGCTGAACCAGAGGTAAGCAGATAAAAGTTCAATGAGGCAGGAACAAGCAGAAACAATGGGTCTACCTGGACAGGTAGGTTTATGGATCTTGGGTAAGAGGTAGAAGCAAGAGGTGCGGGGTAAGGGAACTATGAGGTTGGTGGCAGTGGTTGGGAGATCCTCAGAGTTAATAAAGTCAGTGATGGTGTGAGTGCCATTGGTCTGGTGTTCCTTGATGGGGTTTTGTTTGAGAGGTAAGAAAGGTGGAAATGTCTGGGAGTTGTTGCCTGGCCTCAGCCAGGTAGACATCAGTTTGCCAGACTACTACAGCAGCCCCCCTATCTGTGGAATTGATCTTGAGATTAGGATTAGTGTGGTGAGAGAGTGGAGAGCAGTGTGTTCAGAAGGTGTGAGGTGTGGTAAAGTTGAAACCATTGATTTCTTATGGGCTGTTAGCAATGAAAAGATCCAGAGCAGACAGACCGGAGGAGGAAGGTTAAAGATAGGAGGAAGGGTTATCAGTGTGGGCTGGAGAGTCCTTGTGATGAAGTAGGTATGGAGATGGCAGGAGCAGAAGAAGAGCTCAGCATCATGGCAGGCACGTCATGGTTAAGCGATAGATTAGGAATTGAAATTGGGAAGCTTGGACTATTTTTGGGAGCACTTCTAGAAGTTCCTTTACTAACAAGAATGCTTTCATTTATAGAACCTCAAAGATGTTGTTCGGGACTTCTGACATACTGATTTTGAGTCTGATGTTCTTTAAAAAAAGCTTTGATGCAATGAATGTTTTGTCATGCATATTGTAAATGGAAGAAAGTAAGGAGTTTTCTAGGAGCCCTGCTCCAGTTGATGATGTCACAAGTGCGGAACATGGGTGGACCCAAAAGCAGGACACAAACACGTTTTGTAACGTTAACAAGAATAGAGTTTTTTAAATCGTTATTAGGAAGGCAGGGAAGCAAGGATTGTACAGAGGGAGATCAAGGAGTGAGCAAAGCAGAAGCAGGAATAAGCATAGCAGGACCCGGACTTTGACTTGGAACTCGGGACCCGGACTTGGACTTGGAACTCGGAACATCAGAAACCTGGACTTGGAAATTGGAACATCGAAGCCTGGACCTTTCTCAGACTCAGCACAGAGAACACTGAGCCAGGGCTCCCCCTTGGTTACAGGACATAGAGCCAGGACTCTTCTTAGACACAGGAGATGGAACACTGAGCCAGGACTCCTCCTTGGACACAGGACATAAAGCCGGGACTCTTCTTAGACACAGGACACAGAACACTGAGAGACAGGATTCCCCAACTCAGAGTAGCGGCAAACAGCTGGACCTACTCAGTAGAGACTAGAACATGAAGAGACAGTTCCCCACTCAGGGTAGCGGCAAACAGCCGGACCTACCCAATGGAAACGAGGACATGAGGAGACAGTTCCTAACTCAGAGTAGCAGCAAAAAGGCCGGACCTACTCAGCAGAGATGAGGACACAAAGAGACGGTACCACACAACGATAGACAGTTCATACCTTGACCCAAAATGGCTCCAAGTAGTGGCAAACACTTGACACAGCCCAGGAACTACAGACAGCAGCTTTAGTCCCGCTCCGGCAGATTAACTTGAGGTAGCTTAGTGGCTCGATCAGGCAAGGTAACAACAGGCTGGCTCCAGCGACTTACTGGCACTTGCTTTGGGGGAGAAGAATTCAATAGCTCTCACGATGTAACTTGGCTTGTTCCAGCAGAGTGACTTGCTCACACTTGCTTCGGTGATGTCCAATGACGATCCAACACTGAGCAGCTGTAAACCCCACACTAAATACTGCTCATTCAGCTGAGACTCAAGTGCCTTTAATTACAGAGCCCAAGAAACACAGGGAAACAATGAATTAAGAAAAACAAGGAGCTAACAGACCGTGACAGTTGACCTCCCCAAGCAACGAAGCCTGTGAGCAGCACTCCCTCTGCCTTACAGAAACTGGTTAAGAAAGGTCATAACGTATCAAAGCACAAGCTACAGTTTGTACAACCAGAAGTTAATTGTCGAGGATACTCCCTATTGCAGGATTCCAGGTCATTGATTAAGACTCATATTGAAGCAATGATTAGAGCCCCACAGCAATGATTCATCAGGAAATGAAGCATTTCTGGGGAATAGTAGGCAATGGATTTTAGATTATGCAGCCATTGTTAGGCCTCCCTAGAATATATCTCTTCCCAATCAGCCAGATCTGTTGTGCTGGACCCTGGAAGCTGAGGAGACGTCCGAAAGTATAAAAGGGACAATGACATCCATTTCAGATTTGGGCCTCCCAGACTCAGAATATCTTTGCTCAGTCCATTTTGACTCAGAGCCATGGGGGAGGACAAAGGACAATTGCTTATTCAGTGCTCAATTAGACCCAATAGCCAGAGGACTACCGTGTTGACTTCCAGCTGTGACAGGATATGGTTTCTAACAGTAATGAAGTGCAGAATATGCTGCAAAATAGGCTGAAATTAGGCTCACCCTTGTTGTATCAGAAGCAAGCAGCCCACATAGTTGGCCCTGATGACACCCCCCACTTTGAGGACACACAAACATACCAGTCCACTGCTCCATCGACCGAAAGGGTAAAGTGGGATAAGCTAGGTTGTAAGCAGCACGATCGTATGTGGCTTCACCCCAATGGATGCATTGTGGCCCCAGGTAAATGGGTACCATGGATTTCCTGATGTGTTCACAAGTTCACGCATGCAGCCAAGATGGGAATGACTGATCAAATAAAGTAAACTTGGTATGTCGCTTGAGTACCTCAAGTTGCAGAATAAATCTGTAGCTAATGTGTGATGTGCTTTACAGAATCTGGGAAAACTGGTGCAAGTAACAGGGGTTCATACCCCACTGTTAGAGAGACTTCTGTATATTTACAGGTATTGAATTATCCATCTGAAGGATATAAATATGTTCCAGTCAGTACTGATGTGTGCTCATGATCAGTTGAAGCAGTACCTTGGTGAAAGGGTGATGCATTTACAGCAGCAAAATGTTTGTTCAAGGAAATAATCCTGCAGTTTGGGATCCCTTGGAAACTATCTAGCAACAACGGTACTCATTTCACTGGTAAATTAATTAAAGCAGTATGTAAATTCTTACAGGTGGATCAACATTTCTACTGTAGCTGCCATCCTCAGTCAGTGGGCCGAGGGGACAGGGTGAATGGAACGATTCAGAATAAACTTAGCAAAATGTGTGAGGAAATTGGACTAACGTGGAAACAGCAGCTGCCTTTGGTTCTGATGAGTATTCAATCCACTGCTAATAGAACCACTGGCCTGTCCCCACATGAAATGATAATGGAACGGTCCCTGTGTCTGTCATCTGATGCAACATGAGGAATTAAACAAGTGGAGGTTCACAACCTGGATGAGAGCATGTTGAATTATTGTATAGTCTTGATAAAAAGCCTCACTAAATATCATCAACAGAGAAAAGAAGTCCAGTCATGGACATTAAGTGCTACAACATTGAACCCAGAGACTGTATGGTGGTGTGGACATTTAATAGAAAGAACTGTTTGGAGCCTCAGTTTGAAGGACCAGTTAAGGTATTGCTGATCACCAACACAGCCATCAAGGTAAGAGAAAGCCCATCGTGGATTCACACTTCTCATGGTAAGAAGGTGCCTAACAACATATAGAAAAATAAAACCACTGAGAGACAGATTGGTGGTGCTTGGATTAACTCTTGTACTTGGCCTGACAGATGTGACTGCCATAAACACTCGAACTGCTGGGTTTGTATGGCTGTCTCGGTACATGTAAAAATGTGTGTCCCTTTTACCCAATCCACTCAATAAAACAGAGATGAACTGTTGCTTTAATTGGTCCAATGTCAGATATGTTTAGTTTCTGGTATAACAATGTTGGAACTCAGAAACATGGACCCCCTTTCCTCCCCTTATCAGTATGGCCAGAATGACAATGGGGGAAGTGGGGAGATCAATTTGGAAACAATGAGTGTTTTAGAGGATGCTATACACCCAGCGACAATAATCCCAGGGTAAAAAGTCTTAGTGTTGTCCCTAGGGAAGTGAATACTTGCCCAGGGAACTGGTAAAGCAGCATAGAAGCTAATTAACATGGCATCAGCATTGGAAAAGTTAACAGAGCATGGGAAGGTTAATGGCACCTCCTTTGCTTGCATCTTTTTTTTTTTTTCTTTTTAAATCTTTTTATTGAGTAAGTATACAAAAAAGGTAAGCCATATAAACATTAATACAATGTTAAAGTATAATAAAATTCCAAAAGATAACAATACCAAAAAGAAAATACTACAAACAATGTAATTTAAGCATAAGAAACCAAGATAACATAATAGTATACTAGATTTTATATATATCAATGGAAAAAAAGAAAAAAAAACCCCCAAAAAAAACCCACCGTGCAACTAACTAAAAGCAAAGCAAAGCAATGGGCTAACTTGAAACCAAACAGAGTTAAACTTAAAATCACGTCCTCAATCCCGACCTCCATTAAAACAGTGAAAAAAAAACAAGAAGGGTAAATATTACATTAAATGAAAATATCGAATAAAAGGTCCCCAAATCTGTTCAAATTTAAATGAAGAATCATAAAGGTTACTTCTAATTTTCTCCAGATTCAAACATAAAATCGTTTGAGAAAACCAAAAAAAGGTAGTTGGAGCATTAAGCTCTTTCCAATGTTGTAAAATACATCTTTTCGCCATTAAAGTAAGAAATGCAATCATTCTACGGGCTGAAGGGGAAAGATTACTAGAAATTTTAGGTAGTCCAAAGATAGCAGTAATAGGGTGAGGAGAGATATCTATATTTAATACCTTAGAAATAATATTGAAAATATCTCTCCAAAAAGTTTCCAAAGTAGGGCAAGACCAAAACATATGAGTTAAAGAGGCTATCTGCCCCGAACATCTATCACAGAAAGGATTAATATGCGAGTAAAAACGCGCTAACTTATCTTTGGACATATGTGCTCTATGCACCACTTTAAATTGAATTAGGGAATGTTTAACACAAATAGAGGAAGTATTAACTAATTGTAAAATCTGCCCCCAATCATCCACAGAAATGGTAAGCCCCAATTCCTGTTCCCAATCTACCCTAATCTTATCAAATGGAGCTTTCCTAAGTTTCATAATAATATTATAAATCATAGCCGATGCACCTTTCTGACATGGATTAAGGTTAATTATCGAATCTAAAATATATATAGGAGGAAGCATTGGAAAGGAAGAAAGTATAGTACTTAGGAAATTTCTAACTTGTAAATATCTAAAAAAATGTATTCTTGATAAGTTATATTTATTAGATAATTGTTCAAAAGACATAAGGGAACCATCTAAAAAAAATCCAAAAACTGTAAAATACCCTTAGTCTTCCAAGTTTGAAAAGCGCGATCCGTAAAAGAGGGAGGAAAAAATATGTTACCTAAAATAGGAATCGCTAACCCGAATTGATTAAGATCAAAAAATTTTCTGAATTGAAACCAAATACGCAAAGCATATTTAACGATCGGGTTAGAGACCTGCTTAAGGCGTTTCGAATCAAAAGGAAGAGATGAACCTAAAATAGAACCAAGTGTATAACCCTGAACAGATTGTAATTCCAATGCTACCCATTTAGGAATAGATAGTATATCCCGGTCAAGTAACCAAAATTTCATATGTCGAATATTAATAGCCCAATAATAAAATCTAAAGTTAGGTAATGCTAAACCTCCATCTCTCTTAGCTTTCTGTAAATGTATTTTACCCAGTCTCGGATTCTTATTCTGCCAAATAAATGAAGAAATTTTAGAGTCGACTTTATCAAAAAAAGATTTAGGAACGAAAATTGGTAATGCCTGAAACACATATAAAAATTTTGGCAAAAAAAACATCTTAACTGCATTAATACGACCAATCAAAGTTAAATATAAGGGAAACCATTTAGATGAAAGTTGAGTAATATGGTCTATTAATGGTAAAAAGTTAGTCTTAAATAAATCTTTATGTTTACAAGTAATTTTAATCCCAAGATATGAAAGGTAATTATTAATCAATTTAAATGGAAATTTATAATATAAGGGAAGATGTTTATTAATCAGAAAAAGTTCACTCTTACTAAGATTTAATTTATAACCTGAGAAAAGACCAAATTGTGCTAATAACTCTAAAACAGCAGGAATAGATCTCTCAGGATTAGAAATATATAAAAGTAAATCATCAGCATAGAGTGATAATTTATGGGACTTTAATCCCCGAGTTATCCCAGTAATATTTGAAGATTCTCGAATAGCAATTGCAAGAGGTTCTAATGCAATATCAAATAATAGGGGACTAAGAGGACAGCCTTGTCGAGTACCACGAAAGAGAGGAAAAAAAGGTGAGTTTAAAGAGTTAGTACGAACCGAGGCTACAGGGGAGTGATATAACAGTTTAATCCAGGATATAAATTTCAAGCTAAAATTAAACATTTCAAGCACCTTAAATAAATAAGGCCATTCTACTCTATCAAAAGCTTTCTCGGCATCTAAAGAAATAACACACTCAGGAACATTTTGTGAGGGAGTATAAACGATATTTAACAATGTATGAATATTATAAAAAGAGTAACGACCTTTAATAAAACCCGTTTGGTCTTCCGAAATAATAAAAGGAAGTACTTTTTCTAGTCTATTTGCTAATAACTTAGAAAAAACTTTAGAATCAACATTTAATAAAGATATTGGTCTATAAGATGCACATTGAGCAGGGTCTTTATCCTTCTTTAGTATTAAAGAAATTGATGCTCTATTAAAAGATTCCGGAAGTTTACCAAGTTTCAAAGAAGCCTCAAAAACCTTATAGAGCCAAGGAATCAATAAAGAAGCAAAATATTTATAAAATTCAACGGTAAACCCATCAGGGCCAGGAGCTTTCCCCAGATTCATAGAAAAAATAACATTCTTAATCTCATCCATTGTAATGGAAGTATCTAATAAAGAAGACATATCCTGTGAAATCTGAGGAAAGTCTAACTTATCTAAAAAATCATTCATATATTTAGAATCTCGAGGAGACTCTGATTGATATAAAGAAGAATAAAAATCACAAAAGGTTTGATTAATCCCCACATGATCCAATATCAATCGATCATTTTGGTTATAAATCTGATTGATTTGAGATTTAACATAATTAGATTTCAATTGATTAGCCAGCAGCTTGCCAATTTTATCACTGTGAACATAAAAATCACTTCTTGTTTTCTTTAATTGGTTTACAATCGAGGACGAGAGTAGTAAACTGTGTTCCATTTGAAGTTCAGTTCTTTGTTTGTATAGCTCCTCAGAAGGAGCCATAACATATTTCTTATCAATTTCTTTAATCTTGTCCACAATTGCCATCTCCTCCTGCTTCTGTTTCTTCCTCAAAGCAACGGAATACGAAATAATCTGACCCCGAATATAGGCTTTAAAAGTGTCCCAAAGAGTGTTAACCGAAATATCTTCTGTATGGTTAATTGTAAAAAAAAGCTCAATCTGTTCATTCATAAAATTAACAAAGTCCGAGTCCTGAAGCAACAGCGAATTAAAACGCCATTGTCTATTGTTTGGTATATTGGCCATAATTTTAATAGAAAGCTTAAGTGGAGCATGATCCGAAATGGTTATAGAATCATAATCACATTTAATCACTGAAGGAATGAGACGAGAATCAATAAAAAAATAATCAATTCTTGAATAGGAATGATGAACATGTGAAAAAAAGGAAAAATCTTTTTCCTGAGGATGTAGAAAACGCCAAATGTCCGTCGACCCAGAATCAGAAAGGAAAAAATTAATCAAATTTGCAGATTTATTAGGTAAAGTCCGTAAAGGAGCCGAACGGTCCAAAGCTGGAGATAAACAGGTATTAAGATCTCCGCCCCAAATCAATGAAAACTCGTTCAAATTCGGAAACTGATCAAACAATGATTTATAAAATTCCGGACAATCCATATTAGGAGCATAAACATTAACCAAAACTACTTTTTTATTAAATAGTAAACCACTAACCAATAAAAATCTACCATTCGGATCAGAGATAATATCCTGTTGTATAAAAGTAACTGAGGAATCTATAAAAATAGAGACGCCTCGAATCTTAGCATTGGAGTTCGAATGAAATTGTTGTCCCTTCCAGAATTTGAAAAAACGTAGTCTGTCCCCCCTCCGTACATGGGTCTCTTGTAAAAATAAAATTTGTGCTTTAAGTCTCCGGAACACTTTAAAAACTTTTTTTCTTTTAATAGGATGATTAAGACCATTAGTATTCCAGGAGACAAAATTAATAATAGACTCCATAAATCCTAAAGTCAACCCACAACAAGGAGGATTGACAATAGGCGCGACCCACAAACCCGGAGAGGAAACAGAACATACAAAAGATACCGGGGAAAAGGACGCAACCAGTACTTCAATAATGTATATAGCCCAAAGAAAAACAAACTAAAACGTGAAGCCCCTCCCGCCCCCCCCCAGCCCAAGACCCCAAGGCAAAATCTAAAGCAGACCCGCCAGAAAGAAGCAAGCGCTAAAACTACCCCCATGACTTCCGGTATACGCTCCCTAAAAAAAAAGGTATAAATATGAAAAGGATCAGCTAATTGTAAAACAGTAAAAAAATAAGTAAAAAAAAAGTTAGCTCAATTAGAATACACACAGAACAGAACAAAAGCCGGAAAATATATATTAAAAAAAAAACCACAATAAACCTCAAACTCATGAATAGACACAGCAACAAAAAAAAATAGGATTATTAACATAAAGTGATTATAAAAAGCAAAACAGAATAAAATTTAAACAAAAACTACAAAATTTAAGGCCGCACAGGAAATACGTAAGATGACAAAAGGGAAGTAACCACCCAGAATCCCCTGGGAAAAGAAAGAAATGACGCAGTTAAAAAGAAAGTTTAGTAGCCATATTAAGAAATCGAAAGTAAACTTTTCTGCCCAAATAGGGCACAGAAAAGTTAAAACCAACCAATTCACAGCCTCCGATCAACGGAGAAAATTAAAAAGAAGGCAATTAAGATGTTGGAGATGAAAGTTAATCCAGATAACTCTGGGCATCCGATGGAGAATCAAAAAAACGAAGGGCTCCATCTGACATGCGAATCCTTAGACGTGCAGGGTACAGCAGCGCTGGTCTTAAATCCATCTTATAGAATTCCGACATCACGGATCTGTAACGGACCCGTTGGTCCCAGATTGGTTTACTGAAATCTTCCACGAATCGGAACTTAAGATCCGAAAAATCAATGAAACCTTTAGATCGAGCGAATCGAAACAGTCTCTCCTTGTCTTGAAAGTAATGAAAACGTAAGATAACATGCCTAGGTCTATCTGACCTAGACGAGTATGATGGGATTCTGTGAACACGATCCAGTAGCGGTGGTTGGTCAGGAAATACAGTAGGGAATGCATCTTTTAAAAGTTGGGAGAAATATTTCATGGGGTTGTTAGCTTCAACGGCTTCCCTCACGCCAATCATTCGTAAATTCTGCCGTCGCATTCTAGATTCCAAGTCAGAGTTTTTAAAAGTCAGAAAGTCAAGTTTCTTCTTCATTACATTAATTGTTTCTTCGATTTTCCCCATCTTAAGCTCACTTTGTTGCGCGAATTTTTGAAGATCAGATATAGCCGACTGATGTTCCGCAATACATGTTTGCATCTTATCAATTAAACCGGCAATTTTCTGGAAATTAGTTGAGATTTCCGTATGAATCAGGTCTTTAACAGGGCCTGCAATTTCCGTACGAATCATCTCCCTAACAGAGGTTGAAATTTCCCTCTGAATTAACTCCGATATCGCTTTCAAAGTCACCGGTGATTCAGTCGGGGGGAGATCCGTAGCTTTCGGTTTAACCGGAGGTTTACCATCCTTGCCGTCTTTCTCGTTCTTAGACATAGCAGATCTAAGTTCCATCCAGTTGTCGGAGAATTCAGTTTAATTCAAAGTATTGTAAGAGTTGATGCCTTAATGGTTAATTAAAGTATAGCTGACCATAGAGAAAAAAAACTCAGAGGTAATGGAGCGAGTCAAGAACGCGACTTCACTCCATGAGCGCTACCGGAAGTCTCCCAGTATCAATTCCAAAGAAGAAGCATACAAATTAGCCAGAAAAAGTGGCTCACCTGAGGACTGGGAGAAATTCAGAGTTCAGCAGAGGAGGACAAAGGGCTTAATTAGGAAGGGGAAGAAAGATTATGAGAGAAAACTGGCAGGGAACATAAAAACTGACTGTAAAAGCTTTGATAGATATGTAAAAAGGAAAAGACTGGTAAAGACAAATGTAGGTCCCCTACAGACAGAAACAGGTGAATTGATTATGGGGAGCAAGGACATGGCAGACCATGAATAATTACTTTGGTTCTGTCTTCACTAAGGAGGACATAAATAATCTTCCAGAAATAGTAGGGGACAGAGGGTCCAGTGAGATGGAGGAAATGAGCAAAATACATGTTAGTAGGGAAGTGGTGTTGGGTAAATTGAAGGGATTGAAGGCAGATAAATCCCCAGGGCCAGATGGTCTGCATCCCAGAGTGCTTAAGGAAGTAGCCCAAGAAATAATGGATGCATTAGTGATAATTTTTCAAAATTCATTAGATTCTGGACTAGTTCCTGAGGATTGGAAGGTGGCTAATGTAACCCCACTTATTAAAAAAGGAGGGAGAGAGAAACCGGGGAATTATAGACCGGTTAGCCTAACGTCGGTGGTGGGGAAACTGCTGGAGTCAGTTATCAAAGGTGTGATAACAGCACATTTGGAAAGCGGTGAAATCATCGGACAAAGTCAGCATGGATTTGTGAAAGGAAAATCATGTCTGATGAATCTCATAGAATTTTTTGAGGATGTAACTAGTAGAGTGGATAGGGGAGAACCAGTGGATGTGGTATATTTGGATTTTCAAAAGGCTTTTGACAAGGTCCCACACAGGAGATTAGTGTGCAAACTTAAAGCACACGGTATTGGGGGTAAGGTATTGATGTGGATAGAGAATTGGTTAGCAGACAGGAAGCAAAGAGCGGGAATAAACGGGACCTTTTCAGAATGGCAGGCAGTGACTAGTAGGGTACTGCAAGGCTCAGTGCTAGGACCCCAGTTGTTTACAATATATATTAATGACTTGGATGAGGGAATTAAATGCAGCATCTCCAAGTTTGCGGATGACACGAAGCTGGGTGGCAGTGTTAGCTGTGAGGAGGATGCTGAGAGGATGCAGGATGACTTGGATAGTTTGGGTGAGTGGGTAAATTCATGGCAGATGCAATTTAATGTGGATAAATGTGAAGTTATTCACTTTGGTGGCAAAAATAGGATAACAGATTATTATCTGAATGGTGGCCGATTAGGAAAAGGGGAGGTTCAACGAGACCTGGGTGTCATTATACACCAGTCATTGAAAGTGGGCATGCAGGTACAGTAGGTGGTGAAAAAGGCGAATGGTATGCTGGCATTTATAGCGAGAGGATTCGAGTACAGGAGCAGGGAGGTACTACTGCAGTTGTACAAGGCCTTGGTGAGACCACACCTGGAGTATTGTGTGCAGTTTTGGTCCCCTAATCTGAGGAAAGACATCCTTGCCATAGAGGGAGTACAAAGAAGGTTCACCAGATTGATTCCTGGGATGGCAGGACTTTCATATGAAGAAAGACTGGATGAACTGGGCTTGTACTCATTGGAATTTAGAAGATTGAGGGGGGGATCTGATTGAAACGTATAAAATCCTAAAGGGATTGGACATGCTAGATGCAGGAAGATTGTTCCCGATGTTGGGGAAGTCCAGAACGAGGGGTCACAGTTTGAGTATAAAGGGGAAGCCTTTTAGGACCGGGATTAGGAAAAACTTCTTCACACAGAGAGTGGTGAATCTGTGGAATTCTCTGCCACAGAAAACAGTTGAGGCCAGTTCATTGGCTATATTTAAGAGGGAGTTAGATATGGCCCTTGTGGCTAAAGGGATCAGGGGGTATGGAGGGAAGGCTGGTGCAGGGTTCTGAGTTGGATGATCAGCCATGATCATAATAAATGGTGGTGCAGGCTCGAAGGACTAAATGGCCTACTCCTGCACCTATTTTCTATGTTTCTATAAACACTGATTGTGTGTGAGGAGGAGATAGAGTAACTGTATAAACACTGATCGTTTGTGAGGGTGAGATACTAGAACTGTATAAACAATGTCAGTGCGTGAGGAGAAGATACTAGAACCGCATAAAGACTGTCTGTGTGTGAGGAGGAAATACTGGAACTGTTAAAATACTGACTGTGTCTGAGGAGAAGTTACTAGAATTGTATAGACACCGACCGTGTGAGAGGATGAGATACTGGAACTGTTTAAAATCTGACTGTGTGTGAGCAGGAGATACTGGAACTGTATAAACACTGACTGTGTGTGAGGAGGAGATACTGGAACTGTATAAACACTGACCGTGTGTGATGAAGAGATACTGGAACTGTATAAACATTCACTGTGTGTGTGGAAGTGATAGTTGAACTGTATAAACACTGATTGTGTGTGTGCAGAAGTTACTGGAATTGTATAAACACTGACCGGGAGTGTGGAGGAGATACAAGAACTGTATAAAGACTAACTGTGTGTGAGGAGGAAATACTGGAACTGTATAAATGCTGAACATGTGTGGAGATGAGATACTCTAACTGTTTAAAGACTGACTGTCTGTGAGGAGGTGATACTGGAACTGTATAAACACTGATTGTGTGTGAGGAGGAGATACTGGAACTGTATAAACACTGACTGTGTGTGAGGAGGTGATACTGGAACTGTATAAACACTGACTGTGTGTGAGGAGGTGATACTGTATCTGTAGAAACACTGATCATGTATGAGACGGAGATACAGGAACCATATAATCACAGACCGTGTGATAGGAGGACATAGTGGAACTGTATAAACACAGATCGTGTGTGAGGAGAAGAAATTATAATTATATAAACATGGACTGTGTGTGAGACTTAAATACTGGAACTGTATGAACACAGACCACGTTTGAAGAGCAGATAGAAGAACTGTATAATCACTGACTGTGTGTGAGAAGGAGATACTGGAACTGTATAAACACTGACAGTGTATGAGGAGGAGATACTGGAACGGTATAAACACAGACTGTGTGTGAGGAGCAGATACTGGATCTGTATAAGCACTGACCGTGTGTCAGGAGGAGGTTAAGGAACTGTATAAACACGGACTGTGTGTGAGACTGAAATACTGGAACTGTATGAACACAGACCATGTTTGAGGAGCAGATAGAAGAACTGTATAAACATGGACTGTTTGTGAGGAAGAGATACTGCAACTCTATAAATACAGACTGTGTGTGAGAAGGAGATACTGGAACTGTAAAAACACTGACAGTGTATGAGGAGGAGATACTGGAACTGTATAAACAATTACTGTGTGTGTGGCGGTGCAACATGAACTGTATAAAAACTGATTGTGTGTGAGGAGAAGATACTAGAATTGTATAAACACTGACCGTGTGTGAGGAGGAGATACTGGAACTGTATAAACAGTGACTGTGTGTGAGGAGGAGATAATGGATCTGTGTAAACACTGACCATGTGTGAGTTGGAGATACTGGAACCATAAAAATACTGACCATGTGTGAGCAGGAGATTCTGGAACTGTATAAACACTGACTGTGTGTGAGTAGAAGATACTAGAATTGTATTAACACTGACCGTGTGTGGTGAGCAGATACAAGAACTGTATAAATGCTGACTGTTTATGAGGAGTAGATACAGGAACTCTATAAATTCTGTTAGTGTGTGAGAAGGAGATACAGGAACTGGATAAACACTGACAGTGTATGAAGATGAGATACTGGAACGGTATAAACACTAAATGTTTGTGAGGAGGAGATACTGGAACTGTTTAGACACTCTCTATATGTGTGGAGGTGATAGTTGAACTGAATAAACACTGATCGTGTGTGAGCAGAAGATACTAGAATTATATAAACACTGACTGGGAGTGTGGAGGTGATACAAGAACTGTATAAAGACTGACATTGTATGAGGAGGAGATACTGGAACTGTATAAACAATGACCATGTGTGGAGATGAAATACTCTAACTGTTTAAAGACTGACTGTCTGTGAGGAGGAGATAGCAGAAATGTATAAACGCTGATTGTGTGTGAGGAGAAGAAATTAGAATTATATAAACACGGACTGTGTGTGAGACTGAAATACTGTAACTGTATGAACACAGACCATGTTTGAGGAGCAGATAGAAGAACTGTATAAACACTGACTGTTTGCGAGGAGGAGATACTGCAACTCTATAAACACTGACTGTGTGTGAGAAGGAGATACTGGAACTGCATAAACACTGACAGTGTATGAGGAGGAGATACTGGAACTGTATAAACAATTACTGTGTGTGTGGCGGTGCAACATGAACTGTATAAAAACTGATTGTGTGTGAGGAGGAGATACTAGAATTGTATAAACACTGACCGTGTGTGGTGTGAGGAGGAGATACTGGAACTGTATAAACAGTGACTGTGTTTGAGGAGGAGATACTGGATCTTTATAAACACTGACCATGTGTGAGTCGGAGATAATGGAACCATAAAAATACTGACCATGTGTGAGCAGGAGATTCTGGAACTGTGTAAACACTGACTGTGTGTCAGATGGAAATACTGGAACTGTATCAACACTGACCGTGTGTGGTGAGGAGATACAAGAACGGTATTAGCACAGACTATTTGTGAGGAGGAGATACTGGAACTGTATAAACACTCACTGTGTGTGTGGAGGTGATAGTTGAACTGTATAAACACTGATTGAGTGTGGGCAGAAGATACCAGAGTTGTATAAACACTGACTGGGAGTGTGGAGGAGATATAAGAACTGTATTAAGACTGACTGTGTGTGAGGAGGAGATACTGGAACTGCATAAACATTGGCAGTGTATGAGGATGAGATATTGGAATGGTATAAACGCTGAATGTGTGTAAGGAGGAGATACTGGAACTGTATAAACACTGAACATGTGTGAGTGGGAGATACTGGAACCATAAAAATACTGACTATCTGTGAGCAGGAGATTCTGGAACTGTATAAACACTGACTGTGAGTGAGGAGAAGATACTAGAACTGTATTAACACTGACCATGTGTGGTGAGGAGATACAAGAACTGTATAAACACAGACTGTTTGTGAGGAGGAGATACAGGAACTGGATAAACACTGACAGTATATGAAGATGAGATACTGGAACGTTACAAACACTAAATGTTTGTGAGGAGGAGATACTGGAACTGTATAAACACTCACTATGTGTGTGGAGGTGATATTTGAACTGAATAAACACTGATTGTGTGTGAGCAGAAGATACTAGAATTGTATAAACACTGACCGGGAGTGTGGAGGAGATACATGAACTGTATAAAGACCGACATTGTGTGAGGAGGAGATACTGGAACTGTATAAACACTGACTATGTTTGGAGATGAGATACTCCAACTATTTAAACACTGACTGTCTGTGAGGACGAGATAGCAGAAATGAATAAACACTGGTTGTGTGTGAGGAGAAGAAATTAGAATTATATAAACACTGACCGTGTGTGAGGATGAGTTACCGGAACTGTTTAAACACTGAATGTGCGTCAGTAGGAGATATTCGCGCTTTATAATCACTGACTGTGGGTGAACAGGAGATATTGGAACTGTATTAATACAGACAGTGTGTGAGGATGAGATACTGGAACTGTATAAACACTGAATGTGTGTGAGGAGGTGATACAGGAACTATATAAACTCTTACTGTGCGTGTGGAGGTGATATTTGAACTGTATAAATGCTGATACTGTGCAAGAAGGAGATACAGGAACTGTATACACACTGACTGTGTATGAGGAGGAGATACTGTATCTGTACAAATACAGATCATGTATGAGATGGAGATACTGGAACCGTATAATCACTGACCATGTGATAGGAGGACATAGTGGAACTGTATAAACACTGACTGTGTGTGAGGAGCTGATACTGGAACTGTCTAAACACGGACTGTGTGTGAGGAGCAGATACTGGATCTGTATAAACACTGACCGTGTGTCAGGAGGAGTTTCTGGAACTGTATAAACACTGACAGTGTGTGCGGATGAGATACTGGAACTGTATAAACACTCACTGTGTGTGAGGAGGTGATACCAGAACTGCATTAAGACTGACTGTGTGCGAGGGTGTATTACCAGAGCTTTATAAACACTGCTTGTGTGTGAGCAGAAGATACTAGAAATTGTATAAACACTGACCGTGTCTGAGGGTGAGATGCTGGAACTGTTTAAGTACTGAATGTGTGTGAGGAGGATGTTCTGTACCTGTATAAACACTGACCATGTGTGAGACGGAGATACTGGAACCGTATAAACATTGACTGTGTGTGCCGAGCTGATACTTGAACTGTATAAATACTGATTGTGTGTGAGGAGGAGATATTGGAACTGTAGAAACACTGACTGTATGTAAAAAGAAGATACTGAAACTGTATAAACACTGCCCGTATGGGAGGAGGAGATACTAGAACTGTGTCAACACTGCTCGTGTGTGAGGAGGAGATACTAGAACTGTATAAACACTGACTGTGTGTGAGGAGGAGATACTGGACCCGGCGGACGGGTCTGCGAGTCAACAATTGGCGCTGAGGCAAACCTGAGGAGACAGTCGTCAGGCAGAGCTGTGGTAGTAGGGGACTCCATATTGAGAGGTACAGAAAGGGATTTCTGCAGCAACAGGTGGGATTTAAGGATGGTGTGTTGCCTGCCTGGTGCCAGGATCCAGGACATCACGGACCGATTGCAAGGAATCCTGAAGGGTGAAGAACATCCAGAAGTGGTGGTGCACGTCGGCACAAATGACGTGGGGAAGAAGAGGAAAGATATTCTACAGCGTGAATTCAGAGAACTCGGAAGAAGGCTGAAAAGCAGGACTTCCAAGGTGGTTATCTCCGGTTTTCTTCCAGTTCCCTGTGCTGGAGTGGTCAAGAACAGGGAGATAATGGATCTGAATGTGTGGCTGAGGAACTGGTGCAGGAATCAATGATTTGCATTCTTGGACCACTGGGGTATGTTTCGGGGTAAGGATGAATTGTACAAAAGGGACGGGTTGACCTTAATAAATGGGGCACCAGCATTCTGGCAGGCAGGTTTGCCTCTGCAACACGGGTGTGTTTAAACTAAGTAGTGGTGGGGGGGGGGGGTGGGGACGAACCGGAAACATAAGGATGGAGATAAAGGGAAAGTGAGAACAAGAAAAGTTAAGAATGACAGCAGAATCAACAGAGCAGAAAGCTCAAGAAGGGATCGTACAGTATGGCCAAGTGAAATAGGAATTGATATGGGAGGTGAGGGGAGTAATGAATTAAAAGTATTATATATGAATGCACCAAGTATAAGAAATAAAGTGGATGAACTTGAGGCACAGCTGGAAATTGGTAAGTGTGATGTTTTGGGAATAACAGAGACATGGCTTCAAGTGGACAGGGCCTGGGAAATGAATATTCAATGGTATACATCCTATCGAAAGGACAGACTGATGAGCAGAGGGAGTGGGGTGTCTCTGTTGGTGAGGAATGATATTCAGTCCCTTGCGAGGGGGACATAGAATCAGGAGATGTGGAGTCAGTATGGATAGAACTGAGAAATTCTAAGGGTAGAAAGACCCTAATGGGAGTTATCTACAGGCCCCCAAACAGTAGTCTGGATATAGGGTGTAAGTTGAATCAAAAGTTAAAATTGGCTTGTCGCAAAGGTAATGCTACAGTTGTTATGGGGGACTTCAACATGCAGGTAGACTGGAGGAATCAGGTTGTACTGGACCCCAAGAAGAGGAGTTTGTGGAGTCCCTCCAAGATGGATTCTTAGACCAGCTTGTACTGGAGCCTACCAGAGAGAGTGCAATTCTAGATTTAGTGTTGTGCAATGAACCGGATTTGATCAGGGACCTCGAGGTAAAGGAGCCATTAGGAGGTAGTGACCATAATATGATAAATTTTAATCTATAATTTGAGAGGGAGAAGGGAAACTCGGAAGTGTCAGTATTACAGTTGAACAAAGGGAACTATGGTGCTATGACGGAGGAGCTGGCCAAAGTTCAAAGGAACAATACCCTAGCAGGGACGACAGTGGAACAGCAATGGCAAGCGTTTCTGGGAATAATGCGGAAGGTGCAGGATCAGTTCATTCCAAACAGGAAGAAAGATCCTAAGGGGAGTAAGGGGAGGCCATGGCTGACAAGGGAAGTAATGGACATCATAAAAATAAAACAGAGGAAGTATAACATAGCAAAGACGAGTGGGAAGCCGGAGGATTGGGAAACTTTTAAAGAGCAACAGAAGGTAACTAAAAAGGCAATACGTGGAGAAAAAATGAGGTACGAAGGTAAACTAGCCAAGAATATAAAGGAGGATAGTAAAAGCTTCTTTAGGTATGTGAAAAGGAAAAAAATAGTTAAGACCAAAATTGGGCCCTTGAAGACAGAAGTGGGTGAATTTATTATGGGGAACAAGGAAATGGCAGACGAGTTGAACAGGTACTTTGGATCTGTCTTCACTAGGGAAAACACAAACAATCTCCCAGGTGTAATAGTGGCCAAAAGACCTAGGGTAATGGATGAATTGAAGGAAATTTAGATTAGGCAGGAAATGGTGTTGGATAGGCTGTTGGGTCTGAAGGCCGATAAGTCCCCGGGACCTGATGGTCTGCATCCCAGGGTACTTAAGGAGGTGGCTTTAGAAATCTTGGACGCATTGGTAATCATTTTCCAATATTCAATATATTCAGGATCAGTTCCTGTGGATTGGATGGTGCCTAATGTTGCCCCTCTCTTCAAGAAGGGAGGAAGAAAGAAAACAGGGAATTATAGACCGGTTAGCCTGACGTCAGTGGTGGGAAAGATGCTGGAGTCAATTATAAAAGATGAAATTTCGGCACATTTAGATAGCAGTAACAGGATTGGTCCGAGTCAACATGGATTTATGAAGGGGAAATCGTGCTTGACTAATCTTCTGGAATTTTTTGAGGATGTAACTATGAAAATGGACAAGGGAGAGCCAGTGGATGTAGTGTACCTGGACTTTCAGAAAGCCTTTGATAAAGTCCCACATAGGAGATTAGTGGGCAAAATTAGAGCACATGGTATTGGGGGCAGAGTACTGACATGGATTGAAAATTGGCTGGCTGACAGAAAACAAAGAGTAGCGATTAACGGGTCCCTTTCGGAATGGCAGGCGGTGACCAGTGGGGTACCGCAGGGTTCAGTGCTGGGACCGCAGCTGTTTACAATATATATTAATGATTTAGATGAGGGAATTAGAAGTAACATTAGCAAATTTGCCGATGACACAAAGCTGGGTGGCAGTGTGAAATGTGAGGAGGATGTTACGAGAATGCAGGGTGACTTGGACAGGCTGGGTGAGTGGGCAGATGCATGGCAGATGCAGTTTAATGTGGATAAATGTGAGGTTATCCACTTTGGTGGTAAGAACGGGAAGGCAGATTATTATCTAAATGGAGTCAAGTTAGGAAAAGGGGAAGCACAACGAGATCTAGGTGTTCTTGTGCATCAGTCACTGAAAGCAAGCATGCAAGTACA
Source organism: Mobula hypostoma (assembly GCF_963921235.1). Taxonomy (NCBI): domain Eukaryota; kingdom Metazoa; phylum Chordata; class Chondrichthyes; order Myliobatiformes; family Myliobatidae; genus Mobula; species Mobula hypostoma. The sequence continues at coordinate 628,625 of NW_026948126.1, forward strand.
GCAGGCAGTGAAGAAAGCTAATGGCATGCTGGCCTTCATAACAAGGGGAATTGAGTATAAGAGCAAAGAGGTCCTTCTGCAGCTGTACAGGGCCCTGGTGAGACCACACCTGGAGTACTGTGTGCAGTTTTGGTCTCCAAATTTGAGGAAGGACATTCTTGCTCTTGAGGGAGTTCAGCGTAGGTTCACAAGGTTAATTCCCGGGATAGTGGGACTGTCATATGTCGAAAGGTTGGAGTGACTGGGCTTGTATACTCTGGAATTTAGAAGGCTGAGAGGGGATCTTATTGAAACATATAAGATTAGTCAGGGATTGGACACGCTGCAGGCAGGAAGCATGTTTCTGCTGATGGGTGAGTCCAGGACCAGAGGCCACTGTTTAAGAATTAGGGGTAGGCCATTTAGAACGGATTTGAAGAAAAATCTTTTTCACCCAGAGAATGGTGGATATATGAAATGCTCTGCCCCAGAAGGCTGTGGAGGCCATGTCTCTGAATGCTTTCAAAAAAGAGATGGATAGAGCTCTTAAAGATAGTGGAATCAAAGGTTATGGGGATAAGGCAGGAACTGGATACTGAGGTGGATGATCATCCGTGATCACAGTGAATGGCGGTGCTGGCTCAAAGGGCCGAATGGCCTACTCTCACACCTATTGTTTATTGTCTATTGTCTATTGTCTAAATACTGACAATGTGTGAGACAGAGACACTAGAACCGTATAAACACTGACCTTGCGTGAGGAGGAGATACTAGAACTGTATAAACACTGACCATGTGTGAGGAGGAGATTCTGGAACTGTATAAACACTGACTGTGTGTGATGAGGAGATACTGGAACTGTATAAACACTGTCCGTGTGTGAGGAGGAGATACTGGAACTGTATAAACACTGACCATGGGTGAGACGGAGATACTGGAACTGTATAAACACTGACTGTGTATGAGGAGGTGATACTGGAACTGCATAAATAATTACAATTTGTGAGGAGGAGATACTGGAACTGTACAACCTCCTTTCTCTACCCTTCCCATCTTGGATTTATCTACCCATTTTCCCTGCCCACATCTGGTTCAATTAACCACCTACCAGCTTCCAATCCCTGCCCCCATTCTGTACAAGAATGTGGGCTGAAGGGCTTGTTCCTGTTCGATAGTTTCTGTGTGGCAATCTTTTCCCTGTCTTTGCCACCCAGGTGTAGGGTCTCAACCAACTCATCATCATACAGCTCCTCGGAGCTGCTTGATCCACTGAATTGTCCCCATGTTCTGCTTTTCCCTTTCATGGGAATTGTTTGGTAAACTTGGAATTACAGTTCTTGCTGAGAAACCCTTCAGCAGCTGGAAATGACTGTTTATTGAGACAACCGTTCAGTAGTTGTGCAAGGTATGAGTATGAATATGAAATTTTGCACACTACTGTTCCTGGGGAGACATCAGATAGCATGAAGGGAAAGAAAGTTAAAGAACAAAGTAAGCTGGAGCTCTCGGAACATTTTGCACATCAGGTTCTGAGGAGAGATTGGATTGTGTGCAGAGGAGAGAGAGTTTAATAGAATCGAGCTGAGGCATTCAGCACATTTTGTGCACCACAATTCCTGACGAGACATTGGATGATGCATAATTAGGCACTTGGCAATAATAAGTATAATAATATAATCCTCTCAAAGTTAACCGATCAAATTCAAGAGCCTGGCCTCAATACCTCCTCATATTGAGCGTTGTCACAGGAAAGCGGCAATCATCATCAAGGTCCCCACCACCCAGGCTATGCTTTCTTCTTGCTGTTGCCATCAGGAATAAGGACACAGGTCTGAGAACCCACACCATCAGGTTCAAGAACAGTTATTACTCCTCACCATCAGGCTCTTGAACTAGTGAGGACAACTTTACTGAACTGTTCCCATCACCAATGGACTCACTTTCAAGGACTCAGCATTTACGTTCTCAATGTGTATTGTTTGTTTGTTTATTTATTTTCCTTTTACATTTGCAGTTTGTTGTCATTTGCACGTTGGTTGTTTGCCTATACGGTTGGATGTGGTCTTTCATTGGAACTATTGTGTTTCTTGGATTTACTGTGTATGCCCACAATAAAACAAATCTTAGGATTGTATATGACATACAGGTACTTTTATAATAAATTTAGTTTGAACTTTGGGAAGGTCCAATATAAAGAAGTCAGGTTTAAGCAGAGCGGCCATTGTGGAGTGGGCCAGTGTTAAAATGGGGAGTTGAAGCTTTGGCTCATCGAGGCTTCGGTTTGGAGAGGTGAATGCTGCAGGTAGATTTTGTTTGTTTATTCTTTCTTTCTTATTCCACATTAGAGCAGTGGGGATGCCAGGTAGGATAGTGGAATGCTCCTCTTGAGGGACGTGGGGAGGCAGGGAGACCGCCAGTGTCCCTGATAACTACACCTGCATCCATCTGCAGTTTCTAACAGACCATGTTGAGGGGTTTTAGCTGGGACTTGATGAACTCCAGATCATTGAGGAGGCTGAGTGTTTGATAGACAGGACATACAGGAGGCAGTTACACCCAAAGAGCAGGACACAGGTAACTAGGTGATCATCAGGAGGGGAAAAAGGGATAGTTATCCAGTGCACCTCAAGGCCATTCCCCTCAACAACTGGTATAACCCCTTTGGAGCTCCAGCGTTGTGATTTCTGTGTTGATATCCATGCCTTGTTCTCGTGAAGCCAGCAGAAGGAAGATTATACAGTTTAACATGTGGCTACGGAGATGGTGCAGGAGGCAGGGCTTTAGATTTTTTGGGTCATTGGACTCCCTTCCAGAAAAGTGGGATCTGTACAGAAAGAACAGTTGCACCTGAACTGGAGGAGGACTAATACCCTAGCGGGAAGGTTTTTTAGTGCTGCATGGTGGGGGGAAGATGGTGTGTTTAAACTAGAATTGCAGGGGTTTCAGAGCACCAGAACAGATGGTGGAGTGGTTGGAGAGAAAGATGTTGTTAAGCTGATATACAAAGTCAGGAATCAAAAGGCAAGCTGCATATATTTCAGGTCGAGGAGTATCTTAGGAAAGGCAGGTGAGCTGAGGGCATAGAGCAATACATGAAATTATGACATTGTAGCCATTAGTGATTCTAGGTTGCAGGATGGGCAGGGCTGTCAGTTCAATGTTCCTGGGTTCTGTTGTCTAGATGTGACAGAGCGGGAAGGATTAAAGGTGAAGGGGTGGCATTACCGGTCGAAGATAACGTCCCAGCAGTGCTCAGTCAGGACAGACTGGAGGTCTGGTGAAGCTTTATAGGTAGAACTAAGGAATAAGGAAGACATGACCACATTAATGGGGGCTATTTCACAGACCACTCAACAGTCCGTGGGATTTAGAGTAACAAATTTACAGAGATATCGCAGACTGGCAAGAAAAAAAAGGTTGTTAGTAGGTGATTTTTAATAGGCATCCGTTAGTCTTGAGAGACCATGGATTTGTGCCTTGGAAGGTTTCCAGGGTGCAGGCCTAGGCAAGATTGCATGGAAGACCGGCAGTTGCCCATGCTGCAAGTCTCTCCTCTCCATGCCACCGATGTTGTCCAAGAGAAGGGCATTGGGATCCATGTAGCTTGGCACCGGTGTCATCGCAGAGCAACGTGTGGTGAGGCGCCTTGTTCAAGGACACAAGACGCTGCTTCAGCCAGGGCTCGAACTAGCGACCTTCAGATCACTAGACGAATACCTTAACCACTTGCCCACGCACCAACACAGTAGGTGATTTTAACTTTCAACTTATTGACCATGACTCCCATACTGTAAAGGGAACAGATGGGATAGAGTTTGTTAAATGTGTTCAGGAAAGTTTCCTTAAGCAGTACATCAAAATCCTAATGAGAGAGTGCAATATTGGACCTCCTATTAGGGATTGAGACAGAGCAGGTGACAGATGTTGGTGTAGGGGAGCACTTTGCACCTAGTGATCATAATAAGATTAGATTAGATTATGAGGACATGCAGTCCTCTTTTATTGTCATTTAATAATACATGCATTAAGAAATGATACAATGTTTTCCAGAATGATATCACAGAAATACATGACAAACCGACTGAAAAACTGACAAAAACCACATAAATCTAACATATAGTTACAACAGTGCAAAGCAGTACCATAATTTGATAAAGAACAGACCATGGGCACGGTAAAAGTCTCAAAGTCTCTCGAAAGTCCGATCATCTCATGCAGACGGTGAACCTCCAGCGCCGCAAACTTACTGATGCAGCATCCTGGAAGCATCCGACCACAGTCCTACTCTGAGTCCGTCCGGAAACTCCGAGCCTCCGACCAGCCCTCTGACACCGAGCACCGAGCACCATCTCTGCCGAGCGCTTCGACTCCGGCCCCGGCAACAGGCAAAGCTGAGGATTTGGGGCCTTTCCCTCCCAAGATTCTCGATCGCACAGTAGCAGCGGCAGCGAAGCGGGCATTTCAGAAGTTTCTCCAGGTGTTCCTCCGTGCTTCTCATGGCTGTCTCCATCAAATCAGGATTGTGCATGGCCCCTAGTTACACATACAATATCATTCAGAATGGCCGCGCATGCTGCGTCGTGCCGCCATCTTCTCCTCCCTGGAATGCCATTAGTTTCAAGGTTATTATGGAAAAGCATAGGTCTGGTCCTCGGGTTAAGATTGCAAATTGGAGAAAGGCCATTTTCAATGGCATCCAAAAGTATCTGGCAAATGTGGCTTGGGGCAGGTTGCTTTCTGGTACAGATGAACTTGATAAGTAGAAGGCGTTTGAGAGTACAGAGTTTGTATGCTTCCATCAGAATAAAAAGGTAAAGATAACAGGTTTAGAGAACAACAGGAATTCTGCAGATGCTGGAAATTCAAGCAACACACATCAAAGTTGCTGGTGAACGCAGCAGGCCAGGCAGCATCTCTAGGAAGAGGTGCAGTCGACGTTTCAGGCCGAGACCCTTCGTCAGGACTAACTGAAGGAAGAGTGAGTATGAGATTTGAAAGTTGGAGGGGGAGGGGGAGATCCAAAATGATAGGAGAAAACAGGAGGGGGTGGATGGAGCCAAGAGCTGGACAGGTGATTGGCAAAAGGGATACGAGAAGATCATGGGACAGGAGGTCCGGGAAGAAAGACAAGGAGTGGGGGGGGGGAAACCCAGAGGATGGGCAAGGGGTATATTCAGAGGGACAGAGGGAGAAAAAGGAGAGTGAGAGAAAGAATGTGTGTATAAAAATAAGAAACAGATGGGGTACGAGGGGGAGGTGGGGCATTAGTGGAAGTTAGAGAAGTCGATGTTCATGCCATCATGTTGGAGGCTACCCAGACGGAATATAAGGTGTTGTTCCTCCAACCTGAGTGTGGCTTCATCTTTACAGTAGAGGAGGCCGTGGATAGACATGTCAGAATGGGAATGGGATGTGGAATTAAAATGTGTGGCCACTGGGAGATCCTGCTTTCTCTGGCGGGCAGAGCGTAGGTGTTCAGCAAAGCGGTCTCCCAGTCTGCGTCGGGTCTCGCCAATATATAAAAGGCCACATCGGGAGCACCGGACGCAGTATATCACCCCAGCCGACTCACAGGTGAAGTGTTGCCTCACCTGGAAGGACTGATTGGGGCCCTGAATGGTGGTACGGGAGGAAGTGTAAGGGCATGTGTAGCACTTGTTCCGCTTACAAGGATAAGTGTCAGGAGGGAGATCAGTGGGGAGGGATGGGGGGGATGAATGGACAAGGGAGTCGTGTAGGGAGCAATCCCTGTGGAAAGCAGGGGGGGGGAGGGAAAGATGTGCTTAGTGGTGGGATCCCATTGGAGGTGGCGGAAGTTACGGAGAATAATATGTTGGATCAGGAGGCTGGTGGGGTGGCAGGTGAGGACCAGGGGAACCCTATTCCTAGTGGGGTGGCGGGAGGATGGAGTGAGAGCAGATGTACGTGAAATGGGGGAGATGCGTTTAAGAGCAGAGTTGATAGTGGAGGCAGGGAAGCCCCTTTCTTTAAAAAAGGAAGACATCTCCCTCGTCCTAGAATGAAAAGCCTCATCCTGAGAGCAGATGCGGCGGAGACGGAGGAATTGCGAGAAGGGGATGGCGTTTTTGCAAGAGACTGGGTGAGAAGAGGAATAGTCCAGATAGCTGTGAGAGTCAGTAGGCTTACAGTAGACATCAGTGGATAAGCTGTCTCCAAAGACAGAGACAGAAAGATCTAGAAAGGGGAGGGTGGTGTCGGAAATGGACCAGGTAAACTTGAGGGCAGGGTGAAAGTTGGAGGCAAAGTTAATGAAGTCAACAAGCTCAGCATGCGTGCAGGAAGCAGCACCAATGCAGTCATCGATGTAGCGAAGGAAAAGTAGGGGACAGATACCAGAATAGGCACGGAACATAGATTGTTCCACAAACCCAACAAAAAGGCAGGCATAGCTAGGACCCATACGGGAGCCCATAGCTACACCTTTAGTTTGGAGGAAGTGGGAGGAGCCAAAGGAGAAATTATTAAGAGTAAGGACTAATTCCGCTAGACGGAGCAGAGTGGTGGTAGAGGGGAACTGATTAGGTCTGGAATCCAAAAAGAAGCGTAGAGCTTTGAGACCTTCCTGATGCGGGATGGAAGTATATAGGGACTGGACATCCATGGTGAAAATAAAGCGGTGGGGGCCAGGGAACTTAAAATCATCGAAAAGTTTAAGAGCGTGAAAAGTGTCACGAACATAGGTCGGAAGGGATTGAACAAGGGGTGATAAAACCGTGTCGAGGTATGCAGAAACGAGTTCAGTGGGGCAGGAGCAAGCTGAGACAATAGGTCGGCCAGGACAGGCAGGTTTGTGGATCTTGGGTAGGAGGTAGAAACGGGAAGTGCGGGGTGTGGGAACTATAAGGTTGGTAGCAGTGGATGGGAGATCCCCTGAGTGGATAAAGTCGGTGATAGTGTGGGAGACAATGGCCTGGTGCTCCTTAGTGGGGTCACGATCGAGGGTTAAATAAGAGGAGGTATCCGCGAGTTGTGGCTGTGCCTCGGCAAGGTAGAGGTCAGTACGCCAGACTACAAGAGCACCCCGCTTATCGGCAGGTTTAATAATAAGGTTAGGATTAGTGCAGAGGGAGTGGAGAGCAGAGCGTTCCGAAAGAGTGAGGTTGGAATGGGGACAAGGTGCGGTGAAGTCGAGACGGTTGATGTCCCGTCGGCAGTTAGCAATAAAGAGATCCAGAGCAGGCAGAAGACCAGACAGGATGTCCATGAAGAAGAGGAGGGTTGAAGACGGGAGAAGGGGTCATCGGTGGGGGTGGAGGAATCCTTGCCAAAGAAGTAGGCTCGGAGATGGAGACGGCGGAAGAAAAGTTCTGCATCGTGACGAACACAGAACTCGCTGAGGTGTGGGCGAAGGGGCACAAAGGTGAGGCCCTTACTGAGGACAGAGCGTTCTGCCTCCGACAGTTGAAGGTCGGAGGGGATGGTAAAGACCCGGCACAGATGAGAGCTGGGATCAGAGGGGGGAGGGGGGAGGCTGGGGGTGTCAATGGAGAGGGGAGGGTTGGGGTGAGAGGAAGATGGAGCCTCTGAGGACCCAGGAGCTGACGATGGGATCTGAGGGAGACGGGATTGCAGAGTAGTGGTGGGGGAAGGGGAGACGGGAGTCACAACAGCAGCACATAAAGACCCGGCCTGGAGTTGAAGGCTGGAGTCGCAGTTGGTGGTTGCGCAATCACTTTGAAGGTGTCCATGGTCGTTGCTGGAGTCCGGATTTTGAATATGCTCTGAGGTGTTGGAGCCGGAGAGATCAATAGCAGAGGCAATCTGATGTTCATGCCTGCTAGTTTCATGGCCAGCAGGCTCTGGAGTCCGTAGATGTAGGATCTTACGATCTTTGCCTAACATGACAAAGTCAAAAAAACGTTTTAGAAAACGGTTTAGAAGAAGATTTAGAGAACATTGCTTTTTAAGAGATTTTGATGCCCAGGTTAAGAAAGGAAAGAGGCGTCTTGCAGGTACAGGCAGGTAGGAGTAAATGAGGTACTTGATGAGTATAACAAATGCAAAATTACCTTTAAAAATGAAATCAGGAGGGCTGAAAGAAGGCATGAGGTTTCTCTAGCAGATAAGGTAAAGGAGAATCCTAAGGCTTTCTACAGATATTTTAGGAGCAAAAGGACAGTGGAGGAGGTGTTTGCTATCCTGAGGAAAATTAGGATGGATAAATCCCCAGTAGCTGATAAGGTGTTCCCTCGGACCCTGTGGGAGGCTGGTGCAGAAATTGCAGGGTCTCTAGCAGAGATATTGAAAACATCCTTAGCTATGGGTGAGGTGTTGGACAGCCAGTGTTTTTTCGCTGTTTAAGAAAGGCTCTAAGAATAAACAGGAAATTATAGGCCTGTGAGCCTGACATTAGTAGTGGTAAGGTTATTGGAAGATATTCTAATGGACCGGAGATCTAAGTATTTGGATAGTCAACATGACTTTATATCTAGTAGGTTGTATCTAACCAATTTTAGAATTTTTCGAGGAAGTTACCAGGCATGCTGATGAAAGCAAGGCAGTGGATGTTGTTTGTATGGACTTGAGGAAGGCCTTTGACAACGTCCCACATTCAAGAGCTTGGCATTCAGGATTTTTAAAAATCTTTTTAATTGAAATTTAGTGATTTTATTATATAAGAAAAAATCTAACCCACCACCAAGACTGAAGCTGATTAATAAAGGAAAAAAAGGAAAAAAAAAATATTAGTCATCATCTATGCTTTAACAGCAAATCAAAGGTTTTGAAAATAATTCAATGTTTGAAAATCTTGGCTGAATTCAGAGATTGAATCTTATCTAATTTTAAACATGACATCACATCACGTAACCTTTGGGCGTGAATAGGAGGGGCCGCATCTTTCCATTTAAGCAAGAGCGTCCTTCTGGCCATAAGAGAAATAAAAGCCAAAATGTGCAAGTCAAATGACTCCAAAATAATGTCCTTTCCTCCAACAAAACCAAATAAAGCGTCAAAGGATTAGGCTTAAAGTTTATTTTGAAAAGTATCGAGAAAATTTGAAATACTTCTTTCCAATATTTTCCAGGACTTGGGAATGTTCAAGACATATGAATGAGTGAAGCTTCTCCATTATTACATTTATCACAATATGGAGATATACCTAAATAAAAATGAGTCAACTTATCCTTAGTCATATGGGACCTATGGACCACTTTAAATTGTAGGAGAGAGTGGCGATAACTTCATAACGATGAAGTGTTAACCAATTTAAAAAATTAATTCCAAATTTTATCTCAAGGAACACTTCTCATTCCCAACAGCATATTATAAATATTAGATATATCTATTATAAAAAGGTTTCAAATTAAAAACTACACCTAGTAGATTCTTATCAGGACTTTTAGGAAATGTACTTATTTGAGACCGTAAAAAAATATCTTGTTTGTAGGTATTGAAAAAAATGAGTTTTGGGTAAACTATATTTAGTTGACAGTTGTTCAAATGAAAAGAGACTTCCCACTACAAACAAGTCCTGAAAGCATTTCATACTTAATCTATCCCATTCTTTAAAAGCCACATCAATCATAGAGGGTTTAAAAAATAGTTAGAATAAATGGGACTCGAAAGAGAAAATCTAAATAAGCCGAAGTATTTTCAGAATTATATCCAAATTCTCATAGTATGTTTTACTACCAGATTATCAGTTAACTTACTTAGAGACAAAGGAAGTGAGGATTCAAGAAGAGAAATAATAGAAAATTTATTAACAGAGTTAGCTTCTAAAAATACCCACATCGGACAATCCTCACAATTAATGTAATATAACCAAAATGTAAGGTTTCTTCTATTAACTGCCCAATAATAAAATCTAAAGTTTGGTAAGGCTAATCCTCCATTCTTTTTATCTTTCTGAAGATGAATTTTATTTAATCTACAACACTTATTCTTCCATGTATAAGCAGATATAATAGAGTCAAGAGAATCAAAAAAAGATTTAGGAATAAAAACAGGCAATGCCTGATAAAGATAAATGAATTTAGGTAATGAATTCATTTTGATAGAATTAATTTGGCCAATCAGCGATAACGAAGGAGCCAACAAATTTGATAGTATCCTTTTTATCTGATTCAATAGGGTAAGAAAATTTTCTTTAAATAAATGCTTATAGTTTTTAGTGATTGTTACACCTAAGTAGGTAAATTGGTTTCTTACAATTTTAAAAGGAAGGTTAGAATTTGTTGGTATCAAATTATTCAAAGAGAAAAGTTCACTTTATGTAGATTTAATTTATAACCTGAGACCTGGCTAAAACAGGAGAGTAAAGAAAGCACATGGGGTAACGAAGTCTCAACTTTAGAAATAAATAGCAGCAGATCATCAGTGTACAGCAAGACTTTGTGAATAGTGTCTCTCCTTGAAATACCGCTGATATCATTAGATTCTCGAAAGGCAATGGCTAAAGGTTCTGAAGCCCGATCAAAAAGCAAAGGGCTGAACGGACAGCCTTGTCTAGTGCCATGTTGAAACTTAAATGATTTGGAATTATGAGAATTAGTGATAACCCTAGCGGAAGGAGCTAAATAAAGTAATTTAATTCATTGATGAAAACGGATCCAAAATTGAATTCTTCTAAAGTTTTAAATAAATAGTTCCATTCTACTCTGTCGAAAGCTTTCTCAGCATCTAGGGATACCACACATTCCGATATCATGTTAGGAAGAGAATAAATAACATTTAATAACCAATGGATATTAAAGTGAGAATATTGGTTTTTGATATATCCAGTTTGGTCATCGGAAATGACAGATGGTAAAATTATTTCACTCCTACGGGCCAAAACTTTAGATAGGATCTTAGAATCAACATTAAATAAAGAAATTGGTCTATAAGAAGAGTATTCTTTTTAAGGATAAGCAAAGTGGAAAGTCATAAAAAGATTGAGGGAGTCTGCCCAACTTGAATGAATATGAAAAATCTGAACATAAATGAGGTATAAGCAGTGAGGAAAAGATCTTGCAAAACTCTCCAGAACATCCACCTGGACCCGGAGCTCTCCTCGAGTGCAATGAGTGCACAGCCTCGACAATTTCCTCAAAAGAAATAGGTTGTTCCAACAACTTTCTGTTATTGGCAGAAATTCTAAGGATATTTAGTTGGTCTAAAAAATTGTTCATTACGGTGTTATCCTTAGAAGATGCAGAACTATAAAGTTTAGAAAAAAATACTCTAAAAGTATCATTTATTTCTAAATAATCAGTTGCCCTATCACCATTAGCTTTGCATGTTTCTTTAGTCTGCTGTAAAGGTTTTAATTTGACCTGCCAATAATTTACCTGTTTTATCTCCATGAATATAAAATTAACTTTTATATTTTAGGAGTTGGGTTTCAATTGGATAGGTTAAAAGGAGAACATATTTAGTTTGAGTTTCAACACGTCTTTTATATAAAGCCTGCAGCAGTATAATGCAATACATAATTTAAAAAAATTGTGAATTACTGTTATGTCATGGTCTGGTCCGTGAAGTCTGTATTCCAGTTCACGATCCGATCCATCGACCCTTGCTCCAGGTTTTCCTGACTACCCTGTTTCTAGCTTGTTGAGCTCTAATTGAGGCAGCTGATGCTCATAGGGGCTGGCTGCATAAATACCTCCAGAGACCAGGGTGTGGCTGCTGGATTATTCTCGTCCTTACCCCTTGTATCCCTTGCTCTGCCTTCTGGTTCCTCGCCTGAAGCCCTGCCTTGTCTTGCTGGTAACTCTTGCCTCACCTGAAGTTCTCGTCTCGCCTTGCTTTGCCAGAAGCCTTGCCTTGTCTGGCTGGTAACCCTCGCCTCGTCTCACCTGCAGTCTTGTCCTGGAGCCACCCTTGACCTAGCTCACTTCCTGTCCCTTGCCTCCACCCAGGTAAGCCAGTCTGTCTCACCGCTACCTGCGGTTGGTTCTGTCCCTTCCTGTCCCATGCCTCTATCGGGTGGTGATCCACGCCCTGCCCAGGAGTACTGCGCCCTGCCCAGGACTACTGCGCCCTGGCCAGGAGATCCGCACCCTGCCCAGGCGATTTGCATCCTGCCCAGGTGAACTGCGCCCTGCCCCGGAGCAGCCTCCCCTCACCTCAAGTCTCCTGCCCCCAGCCTCCAGCCCGGCCTCACCTCAAGTCTCCTGCCCCCGGCCTCCAGCCTGGCCTCGCCTCTAGTCTCCTGGCCCCGGCCTCGCCTCAAGTCTCCTGCCCCCCCGGCCTCCAGGCCGGCCTCGCCTCTAGTCTCCTGCCCCCGGCCTCCAGCCCGGGCTCGCCTCTAGTCACCTGCCCCCGGCCTCCAGCCCAGGCTCGCCTCTAGTCACCTGCCCCCAGCCTCCTGCCTCTAGCCTCTTGCCAAGCCAAGTCTCTAGCCTCTAGCCTCAAGCCTGAAGACTCCAGCCTCCTGCCTCTTGCCAAGTCTCGCCTCTAGACTCAAGCCTGAAGACTCCAGCCTCGTCCTGCCTGCCTGCCAAGCCTCGTCCTTGCCTAGTTCTGGGGTCTGAGCCAGAGGCAAGACCCAGGTACTGGGTCCTTGTCCAGTCCCTGGCTCGGAGTCCAAGCCTGGGCTCCTAGCTCTCTTGTCCAGTCCTGTTCCAGGTTCCTGGTTTTCCTGTCCATGTCCTTGCCATTGCTCTGTATCCTAGTCCTGTCCCTGGTACTTCAGTGTCTGTGTCTTGCACCTGAGTCCGTTCCCAGCCACTGCCTTATGACATGTTAGTATAGTTAAGAGAAATAAGTATTGCAAAATTAGAAATAAAAAAGTGGTGAGGTTGTGTTCATGGGTTCAATGTTCATTCAGAAAATGGATAGCAAGGGGGATAAAGCTATTTAGAATCACTAAGTGTGATTCATGCTCCTGTAGTTCCTTTCTAATTGTTTCAGCTGATTAGCTAAATCACTTCTCTCTTTATTAGCATTTTTCTTAATAGTTGCAGTATAAGAAATAATTTGTCCTCCAAGATACACCTTAATGGCATCCCATCTGATAAGACTAGAAGTCTGCTCTAATGTATTCTCTTCAAAAATAAAGAGGAATTTGTCTCTCCATAAACTTTAAAAAACGTTATCAGATAACAAAGTTAAATTAAATCCTCAAAACCTATTTTTTTGAAGACCACGGAGATTTAAAAATAGGAGCACAGGAGCATGATCTGAGATGGCAATCTCTTTATATTCACAGGATCAAACTGATGGAATAATTTGGCTATCAATAAAAAAAATAATCAATCCTGGAATATGTATGATGGACATGAGAGAAAAACGAATATTCCTTGTCTACTGGATGAAAAACACCAAGCATCAACAATACCACATTTCATTTAAAAAAATTTAGTAAACACAGCTGATTTATTTGGTAGCATTAGTTTAGAAGATGGACGATCTAAAACTGCATCTAAGCAACAATTAAAATCTCCACCCATCACCAATGAGTACAGACTTTGATCTGATAAAAATGAAAAAAAAAATGCTCAAAGAAACCTGGGTCATCTATTTTCGGAGCATACACATTGGCAAATACCATTAATTTGTTATTTAATTTCCCTGATATGATAACAAAATGTCCATTAGTATCAGAAATTACTTCATGTTGAACAAAGGGAACTTTATTATCTATGAGCAATAAAACCCTCTGGCTTTGGCCTGATATGAGGAATAGAAATGTGATCATCTCCATCGATTAAAAAGGCGTGAATTGTCACACTTACATACATGGGTTTCTTGAAGAGGAACAATTGGTACCTTAAGTTTATTAATATTGGCAAAAATCTTATTTCTTTTCACGGGGTCATTTAGCCCTTTCAATTTAAAACTAATTAAATCAATACTTTGATCCATTTTAAAACTATTTTCTTATAATGCTCGGATAGAGTTGCTTGAATATCACCTAATTTCATACCTATTTGTTTAATTTCAATGCTGATTTGTTGCGAATCAGCCGCGCTTCTTTTCTGAACTGTTGAAACTCCTCAGTAAGCTTTTGAATTGAGCCCATAATAGCTTCTAAAGCTGCTTTGTAGTGATAGTAATAAAATAACCCATCTACAGTAGTATTTCAAAAGGCTGGAAACAAAAGTAGTAAGTTAGGAGCACCAGCAGAGAGCTGTTACTCCATCAGTGGCCACCAGGCAAATAGAAATATACAAAATTATCAGGGGTACAGAGAGGGTAAATACAAGCAGGCTTTTTTCTACTGAAGTTGGGTGAGACTACAACCAGAGGTCATGGGTAAAGGGTGGAAGGTGAAATGTTTAAATGGAACATGAAGCAAGGGCTTCTAGCATTCTGAACTGTCCTCTTCTGTCTAAAATAGCTTCACGTAATGTATTGAATCTTTATTCGTAATTGATCAATCTTCAGCTTCCAGCAACCTACACATTGCAGCTCAACAGATGTTGGGTTTACAGATTATTACCTTCTCCTGCAGTGGCTTGTATTCATAAATCCACTCATGGTCATTCTTTTCTATCCCTGAATGTTCAAACTTGGTCCCAATCACAATGCTGTAAATAGCTGTAAATACAATAATAAGTTACAACAGAATGGAGACAACAGTGAAACAGACTAACAGAAAGTACTCACATTTCTGTGCCACGACAGTGTGTAACTCCTTCAACTGGTTCATTGTGTGGTCACTGATGGTGTCGTCAGAGCTAATGTCAGAAACAAAGGCAACTCCATGAATTACATTTTCTGGAATAACTGGATACTCGTCAACATCCGAGTCAGGATTGAAACTGTGCAACAAAGTGAGACAATGAAGAACTGGTTACAGAGGAAGCAGCAGGAACACTGATGTTCACAATCACTCAGCACTGAAGCGGCTGTTCAAATAACAGAGAATGCTGGGAGCACTTGTCAGGTCAGGCAGCATCTGTGGAGGGAAGACCAGGTCAAAGGTTCAGGTCCAGGTGGGGCTGAAAATGAAGGAAATGTTCATGTTGTAAGAAGGGTCACTGGGGAGAGTGGTGGATAGGATAATTGGAATACCTTTGGGTAGATGAAACTAGGGTATACAATGGGATCAAATATTTCAGCATTCTTGATAAAGGAACATGATTTGGAGAGACATTAAACCCTCAGCCCCTGTATTACCTGTATCCTGTGAGTTCAGTGAGGTGGTGATGGAGGAAGTGGATGCAGTGTTCATCATCTTCCCAGTTTCTGTTTATTCCACACCGTCCTACAGAGGCAAAGAGAGTAAAGGTGAGCTCAGTGTTTGAGACAGGCAAATAGGACAGTGGAACTACAGACATTGACAGAAGGGAAAATGCTGGATCTCCTGTACAGGGGGTGGGAACAGGGTACTTGGAAACAACAGCATGTTTGAGTGGAAAACATAGATTTCAGAAAGGAAACCTGATAAGTGTGCTAAGAGATCTGTGACATCTAACTCACAGAGTAGATTAGGGAGAACCAGTTAATGTGGTGTACTTATACTGACAGTGGCCCTGTAATTTGACACACACAAATTATGAACAAAATCAGAATGCCTGGGATTCAGTGAGTAATAGACTGATGTGAACTAAGAATTAGTGAATGGAATCAAACAGATCAGGAATACACAGCTCGGTTTTGGGTGGGAAACTAAACAGAGATCAGTGCTGATGAAGGGTCTTAATCCTGGATATCCTCAAATTGTATTGATTGTTAACACAAATGATAAATTTCACTGTATGTTTTGATGTACGTGTGATTAATAATTGAATCTGAACATGAAACATTAACTCTATTTTTCTCTCTACAGGTGCTACCTGATCTGCCGAGTGTTTCCAGCATGAATCACACTCATGATTCTGGAATAGCTCTGTCAATGTGTCCACATGTGTCACTCTGGCAGTAATCTTTGTCACTGTCTCCCCATATGTTACTCCAGGCCTAATCTTTGTCCCTGTGACCCAATGTGTTACTCCGGGACTAATCTCTGTCACTGTGACCCAGTGTGTTACTCCAGGACTAATCTCTGTCGCTGTGTTCTAGTGTGTTACTCCAGGACTAATCTCTGTTACTGTGACCAAGTGTGTTACTCCAGGACTAATGTCTGTCACTGTGCCGGTGTGTTGCTCCAGGACTAATCTCTGTCACTGTGTCCCAGTGTGTTACTCCAGGACTAATCTCTGTCGCTGTGTTCTAGTGTGTTACTCCAGGACTAATCTCTGTTACTGTGACCAAGTGTGTTACTCCAGGACTAATCTCTGTCACTGTGTCCCGGTGTGTTACTCCAGGACTAATCTCTGTCACTGTGTCCCGGTGTGTTACTCCAGGACTAATCCCTGTCACTGTGTCCCAGTGTGTTACTCCAGGACTAATCTCTGTCACTGTGTCCCTGTGTGTTGCCTTTTGGTTCGGATCCTGCTTGATTACCTGATGCACCATCCCCTTAGGCTAGGTCACAGATTCATTTCCATTAAGACTTGTAACCACCTCATCTGCTGAAATGTAGTAAGCCTTTTCCCAGAGCGATCCCTCCTTGCTCTCTTTGAGGTTGGTCAGTGTTTAATGAGACTCTGGAGTGTGTATCAGAAACGTGATGTAACGGAGGAGACTCACGTCTGAACTCTTCCTTCCAGGATCATGTGTAACACTCTCTTTGTCCGATCCATGTTCTCCAGTGCATTCCATCCAGATGTATCCCAAAACATTATCTTCCCTGCTTTGTAGGATTTGAGCTGTGAATCCTCAAAATGACATACATTGTTTAGCACTTTCCATGGAGAGTGAAGTTCTGTGTGTTGTTTTTTCTGTGGTGGAACTCAAATATGGAAGAAATTGGCAAACTTGAATGCATCAAGGGAGCAGACAGACCAATCGTCTTTGTTTTTGCCATGTGCTTGGAGATTCAAGCTGCCAGTTTGTGGAAAATGCAGGATGTTCGTAACTAAATGTCTTGGTCAGTCATCCTTGGCACTGTAGGGTTGGCATGTAGTTGAAAAGGGTGTTTAAAGTGCGTGCATCTACGTGAAGCACTGTCACAGGAAAGCAGCATCAATCAGCAGGGATCCCCACACTGAAGTCTGTTACCATTGGGAAGAAGGTGCAGGAGTCTCAGGACTCACAGGACCAGGTTCAGGAACAATGACTGCCCCTCAAACATCAGGTTCTTGAACCAAGAAGGATAACTTCACTCAACGTCAGTATAGAGGGGACAAAGTTCTTACCTGCCAGTCCTCCAGGACCCCACCTATGGCAAGAGCACATGAAGATAAAGGTTATGGACCCAGAAACCTCAACTCTTTCCTCTCTCAATAAACTGGCATATATCAAATCAGGCCCTTGGTGCTCTTTAAGTGACCCATTACTATATCCTCTACCTGAATATGTCCTTGCATATTAATACACAGCACTGACCTCCCAATCCTCCAAATTCTTCTTCTTGGTAAATATTGGTGTAAGGTACTCATGGAGGACCTCACCCACATCCTCCACGTCCAGGCAAATGTTCACTCCCCTTATCCTGGAAGGGTCCCACCCTCTCCCTAGTTATTCTCTTGCCATTGATGTGTGTATAGAATGTCTTGGGATTCTCCTTAATCCTACTTGCCAAGGGCATTTCATAGTCCCTCCTGCTTTCCTAATTCCTCTCTTCAGTTCTTTTCTGGTTTCAGATGCCCTGTTTGATTCTAGCTTCCTCGGCTTTATATACCTTTCCCTAACCTTCTTGACTAAACTCATCCCTTCTTTCAACATCCAAGGTTCATTTATCTTGCCATCTTTGTCCTTCCTTCAGAGTGGAACATTCCTGACCAGTACTGTGCTGTTGGTCTTTAAACACCCTTCGTGTGTCAGATGTGGACTTGCCCAAAAACAGCTGTTCCCAATTAACTCTCACTAATTCCTGCCTCATGATCTGGTAATTTGCCCTGCTCTAATTTAACCATCTCCTACAAGATCCATACATATCCTTATCTGTAGCTATCTTAAAACTAAAGAGGTCTGGTCACTATTCCCTATCTGCTCACCTGCTGACAGGTTGGTCTCCTGGCCAGGCTCATTACCCAGCATCAGGTTCAGTTCAGCCCCTCCTCTTGTTGGACCATCTACATGTTGATTTAAGAAACCCTTCTGGATGTACCTAACCAATTCTGTCCCATCTAAACCTCTTCTACTAAAAAGGTCCCAGTTTATATAAGGGAAGTTGAAGTTCCCCATGACAATGTCCCTGTTGTTTTCACACCTTTCCTTAATCAGCCTGCAGATCTATTCCTCAATGTCCCAGTGACTATGTGGGGGGGGGGGGTGTTCTGTTGTACAATCCCATCAGAGGGATTGCACCCTTCTGAATTTTGAGTTATACCCATAGAGACTCAGTGGATGAGCCCCCCCATTATGTTGCCTCTGAGTGTTGCTGTGATATTGACCCTGAATAGTAGAGCAACTCCCCCCACTGACTCTACCTCACACACTATCTGTTCTAACCCATTGAATCCTCTAATATTAAACATCCAGTCCAGTCCCTCTCACAATTCAGTCTTTGTGGTGACCACAACATCACATTTCCATGTCCTTATCTGTGCTCTAAGTTCATCATCTTTAACCATAATACTCCCAGCATTAAAATAAACACACTTCAACTCATGCCTTTCATTGTTTCAATTACTTTGCCCCTGCCTGTTACTGGTCATGATATATACTTTCCTTTCAATTCCTCCACTTTCTTATCTAAGGGACTGGTTCCCGTCCCCCTACCAAGCTAGTTGAAACCCTCTTGAAGAGTCCTGGTGAACATCCCGCCCAGGATACTGCTGGCCCTTCAGTAAAGATGCAACCTGACCCTCTTGTGTGGGCCTCCACTGCCCCATTAGAATGCACAGGATCTACAGTGACTTGGCTGTTTGGATTCAGAACTGGCTTGGCCATGAATGAGAGGGTGGTGGTCAATGGGACCTCTGCGGGCTGGAAGTCTGTGACTAGTGCTGTTGTGCTGGTCTATACTGGGTCCTGCGACTTTTATGTATCTGGAAGATCACAGAGGATACAAAGATTGTTGGTGTTGTGGATAGTGTAGATATTGTCAGTTCCAGATATGGATGGAGAAATTGCAAGTAGAGTCTGATCCAGGTAATTCTGAGCTGACGCCCTTTGGGAAGTCAAATATAAAGAGACAGTACATAGTTACTGTCAGGACCCTTAACAGCATTGACAGACAGAAGGATCTTCATCTTCACTGTGGATGTTCACTTCTATCCCCCATCAAGAAGGCGTTAAAACTCTCCACTTCTTTCTTAACAAAACAGCCAATCAATTCCACTTCACCACCACCCCGTTCCAAACTTCATCTGGCAGAACTGGTCCTCACCCTCAACAACTTCTCTTTTGGCTACTCTTACTTTCTCTAGACTAGAAGGGAAGCCATGGGTACTCGTTGGGGCGTTAGCTATGCCTGCCTCTTCAGTGGTTATGTAGAACAGTCCATGCACCAAGCCTTCCCCAGTAATACTCCCCAACTCTTTCTCCACTACATTGCTGGCTGCATTGATGCTGCTTCCTGCACCCAGGCTGAACTTGTCGATGTCATCAACTTTGACTCTAACTTACACCCTGTCATTAAATTCACTTAGCCCATTCTGACTCCTCCCTCCCTTTTCTCGATCTCACCGTCTGCATGTCTGAAGACAAACTACCAATCAATATCTTTTATAAACTTACTGATTCCCATGGTTACCTCGACTATCCCTCCCCCTACGCACCTCATGTAAAAATGCTATTCCATTTTCTCAGTTCCTTGGCCTCCACCACATCTGTTCCCAGGGTTTGGCTTTGCTTTCCAGAATATCAGAGATGTCCTCCTTCTTCAAAGGATGGGTTTTCTCTCCCTTTACTATCAATGTGGCCCTCACTCACATCTCCTCCGATTCCAGAACATCAGTGCTCAACCCATTTTCCCACCATCTTAACAGTGATAACAGTTTCCTTGTCCTTACACTCTTCTCGAGAGGAAACAACATCTCGGACAGCGCGCTGATCGCCGTGGAATGCCTGCCTGTCATGGAGGAACTTGATGCATTGCCGACTGCCGAAGAGCTGAGTAAAGCCATCGACAGCCTGCCCACTGGGAAGGCACCAGGATTGGATGGTATTCCACCAGAGGCCATCAAATGCACCAAGGGCATCCTGCTAAACCACCTGCACCAACTACTGTGCCAGTGCTGGATAGAGGGAGCAGTGCCACAAGACATGAGAGACTGCAACATTGTCACCATATATAAGAACAAAGGGGACAGAAGCAACTGTAACAACTTCAGGGGAATCTCATTGTTGGGAAGGTCTTCGCCCGCGTGGTCCTGAACAGACTGCAGAAAATAGCCAAAAGGGTATATCCCGAGTCTCAGTGCGATTTTAGGTCAGAACGTTCCACAATCCACATGATCTTCGCCCTTCGACAACTACAAGAGAAATGCAGAGAGCAAAGACAACCACTCTACCTCGCTTTCATTGAACATACGAAGACCTTCGACCTTGTGAGCACAGAGGGCCTGTTCAAAATCGTTGCCATGATTGGTTGTCCCCCGAGGCTCCTCAGGATAGTTCAGTCATTCCGCACAGACATGAAGGGCGTCGTTCAGTTCGACAGCTCTTCTTCAGAGGCCTTCAACATCCACAGCGGTGTGAAGCAGGGCTGTGTGCTTGTCCCCACCCTGTTTGCCATCTTCTTCGCAGTCATGCTGAAGCACGCCTTTGGAACATCAACTGATGGTGTCTACCTCTACACCAGATTGGACGGGAGACTGTTCAGTCTGTCCCGGCTGAGGGCAAAAACCAAGGATCGTGAAGTACTCATCAGGGACATGTTGTTTGCAGATGATGCGACACTGCAACACACTCTGAAGAGCAACTGCAACACCTCATGGACAGCTTCTCAAGAGCCTGCCAGGATTTCAGTTTGACCATCAGCCTGAAGAAAACCAACGTGTTGGGCCAAGGCGTTGAGCACCCCCCTGCCATTATCATCAACAACTACGAGCTGGAGATAGTTCACGAGTTTACATACCTTGGTTCCACCATCACGGACAGTCTCTCCCTAGAACCCGAGATCAACAGACGGATTGGACGAGCAGCCTCAACATTCGCCAGGCTGACAAAGAGAGTCTGGGAGAACAGAAAGCTGACAACGCACACCACAGTTGCAGTCTACAGGGCCTGCGTCCTCAGCACACTGCTTTACGGCAGCGAGACCTGGAGCCTCTACTACAGACAAGAGCGGCGTCTCAACGCCTTCCACCTTCGCAGTCTGAGACGCATCCTGGACATCACGTGGACTGACCGAGTCACCAACAATGAGGTCCTGGCCCGCGCCCAGATACCCAGCCTCTTCACCTTGCTCCAACAATGCCATCTCCGCTGGCTGGGCCACGTACACTGCATGTCAAACGGGAGGATCCCGAAAGACCTGCTGTATGGGGAAGTGGCCCCCAGCAAGAGAGCACAAGGGCAGTCCCATCTTCGTTTCAAAGATGTTTGCAAGAGAGACATGAAGTCACCGAAAATGAACGTTGAGAGGTGGGAGGACATCGCAAGTGATTGCTCTCACTGGAGGCTGGAACTACGTAGAGGTCTGAAAAGAGGAGAAGAGAAGCTGAGGCTTGCTGCTGAAGAAAAGCGCACTCGTCGGAAAAACAGCACCAAGACAACACAGGAGAAGAGCGCCTTCAAGTGCATTTACTGCAGCCGTGACTGTCACTTCCGCGTGTGCCTCCACAGCCACAATAGTCGTTGCTCTAACACAGACTGAAGTAAGACTTTCCAAGTGCAGATCCATGGTCTCGCGATGAAGTGCTTTGAGAGGTTGATCATGGCCAGAATTAACTCCTGTCTAAGCAATAAACTGGACCTGCTGTATTTGCCTATCGTGACACTAGGTCTACAGTGGATGCACCCTCACTGGCTCTCCACTTGGTCTTGGATCACCTGGACAACAGCAATACCTACATCAGGCTGCTGTTTATTGATTACAGCTCAGCGTTCAACACTATCATACCCTCAGCACTAATCAGCAAGATTCAAGACCTGGACATCTCTCTCTCCCTCATCGGGAGATGACAGTCAGTGTGGATTGATAATAACATCTCCTCCTCACTGACAAGCGACACAGGTGCCCCTCAAGGATGCGTGTTTAGCTCACTGCTCTACTCTCCATAAACCCATGATTGTGTGGTTAAGTACAGCTCAAACACCATCTATAATCCTGTTGACAACACTCAGATGATTCTGAGGCAATGTACAGGAGTGAGAGATCAGCTGGTTCAGTGGTGTCATAGCAACAACCTGCATTCTATGTCAGTAAGAGCAAGGAATTGATTGCAGATTTCAGGAAGGGAAAATCAGGGGAACACACACTAATTCATCAAGGGCTCAGCTGTGTATCGGGAGAGATGTTTCCAGTTCCTCTCTGTTAGCATTTCATAAGGTTTATCCTGAACCCAATATTTTGATGCAGTTATGTAGCAGCCACACCAGCGGATAGATTTCACTTGGGGTTTGAGGAGACTTGATATGTCACCAAAGACTCTCATAATTTCCTGCAGATGTACTGTGAAGAGTTTTCTGACTGGCTGTCTGGTCAGAATGTTAAGATGGCTCAACCAAAGTTGTGCAACAGCTTACTGGTAGTTCAGATTGCGAGAAGTACAACTAAAAACATTACAAATAGCACCTTTTGTCTCTGAATTTTCTGGCATTTTTACCTCGCTAATATGATGAACTGAGGTGTCTAAAATGAGAAGGCTTGGACCTACTCTGACTGTTCTGAGCAGCAGATCTAACGACTCATTCTGGTTCGGGATACTGTTGTTTGTAGGATGCGTGCTTTTTCCTCATTTATGTTTTTATTTTAAATTGGATTCTTCAGGTTTCTTGCTTTGTAACAGCACACAAATCTCAAGGTGTATAATTTATACATTCTCAAGTCAAGTTAAGTCACTTTTTATTGTCGTTTCGACCATAACTGCTGGTACAGTGCACAGTAAAAATGAGACAACGTTTTTCAGGAACATGGTGCTACATGGTGCTACAAAAACTACACTGAACTACGTAAAAAACAACACAAAATTACACTAGACTACAGACCTACCCAGAACTGCATAAAGTGCACAAAACAGTGTAGGCATTACAATAAATAATAAACAAGACAATATGCACAGTAAGAGGGAAGTAGGTGTATAATTGTAAATAAATAACTTTGGAGAAGAAACTGTTACAAACTGTTTGATAATAAATGACCATCTGGTATGGAGGGGCCCAATGCACAGGAATGGAAAAAGCAGCAGAAAGTTGCAAACTCAGCCAGCTCCATCATGGGCTCTAGCCTCCCCAACATCGAGAACATCTTCAAAAATGATGCCTCAAAAAGGAGACATCTGTGATTAAGAACAACCATCACCCAGGACATTCCCCCTTCTCATTCCTAATAAAACTAATTCTGAACTCAATGGGTCTGGCAGGGTCTATGCAGATAGAGGGATGGCGACATTTCACAATCCTAAAGCAGGATTTCTTTACAAAACATTGACAATCTCTTCTCCTCCACAGATGCTGCCTGACCCATTGAGTTCCTCCACAGGTTTTATGCTCCACAATTATTGAGTGATAGGAGAGAAAAGGCAAAATTCAGCACAGCTTCCAATGAGAAAATGTCATCGTCAGAGAGAGACAGAACGAGAGTATTGACCTGTGACCCACTGGAGCCCGGAGATGGATGCCAACCATCATGGGTCAGTAGACTGTGTCCAAGGAACCAGAGATCCCAAGGGATGCGAACATATGAAGTTTATTGTGATTTTACCACAGGAAACATCCCTGCGATGCTTCATTGGGGAGTCTGAGGGAAGGTATTTAACAGTGAATGTTCTGGAGAGTGGAGGGACCGATGCCTATGGAATTGGGAGTAACACTTCTCTCACTCATCCCACACATATGCTCCCAGTCCCATAAACCTCTCCCACTCCCCATTCTTGGACAGAAACAGGGAGGGGTGTTGAAGCCAGAAGGGTCACATAGAAGAGAAGAGGTCATTCCTCGCCTCTCCCTCCCTACATTCCACTCTCTCCTTCCTAACCTAACCTACCCCTACGTCACTCCTTATCTCATCACATTCCTCCGCCCCGGGACACACCTTTCCATCAATTCTCCATCTTTCACTGAACTGCTCTTGTTATTTCCATGTTTTCCAAACCTTTAGGGGGCTGGACCCACCACTCCAGGCTGCAATACCATCGGCTCCAGGGAGAGCCACTCAGCACGCTGCCCAGTTGTGAGTGGGCAGGAAAGATAAGTTTACCCCTCATTCTTCTGATGTCCAATTGTAAGGGCAAATTAAATAACATTCAGAATCAAATGTTGATATTGTCGAGCAATTCAAGATAACACTCAGACCCAGATATTCGATTGTCTTTTATTTCCTTTGCCACATGAGAGTCGACTCTCAGAGAGTAGCGGTTCTGGAATATACAGTCCATAATGCTCCCTCTTATTACCATATGCCATGTCCAATCAGGAACCTATCAAGCTCTGCCGTAAATACACCAAATGACCTGACCTGCACAGCTGCCCGTGGTGACTAATTCACCACCCTCTGCATCTCTGTTTTAATTGGACACCCTCTATCCTGAGGCTGTGGCGTCTTGTCCTAGACTCGTCACCATGGGAAACATCCTTTCCACATCTACTCTGGCTAGGACTTCCAACATTCGAAAGGTTTCAATGAGATGCCCAATTCTCCTTCTAAATTCCAGCGAGTAGACCCAGAGCTATCAAACAGTCCTCTTATGATAACCCGTTAATTCCTG
The DNA here is from genome assembly GCF_963921235.1 of Mobula hypostoma. Lineage (NCBI taxonomy): Eukaryota > Metazoa > Chordata > Chondrichthyes > Myliobatiformes > Myliobatidae > Mobula > Mobula hypostoma. Next base: position 653,362 of record NW_026948126.1, read on the forward strand.
AATCACCTTGTGAACCTCCTCTGAACCTTCTCCAATGCCAGCACATCTTTTTTCAGATGAGGAGCCCAAAACTGTCCACAATACTCAAGGTGAGGCTTCACCAGTATCTTATAAAGACTCAGCAGAGTACAGCACATTCACAACATTCCCGTGCAGGTCCGACGAAGAGCTTTAAAAACCCAGTCTCTATGAGACAGAGGTACCACATTGCAGAGCGGTCATCACGGGAGCGGTCATCGTCGGAGTAGTCTTGAGTCAGAGTGGTAAGGCTTTGCCTCAATAGGGCTTTGGCAAAAACAGGCAGAGGCTAGGTAAGTTCATTCCTTACATCTTATTTAACTCGACAGAAAATAGGGGTTATGTCTGCAGAACCAGTGTTCTGTTGTGGGTGTCAGATGTGGGAATTCCAGGAGACTCTCAGGCTGCCCAATCACCACATCTATACCAGGTGCATCGAGACGCAGCTCCTTACAGACTGTATTAGGGAACTGGAGCTGAAACTCAATGATCTTTGGCTTGTTAGGGAAAGTGACGCAGTGATAGACAGGAGCTCCAGGGAAGTAGTCACTCCAAGGCTACAGGAGACAGGTAAGTGAGTGACTGTCAGGAGAGGGAAGGGAGAACGACAGATAGTGGAGAGCACCAGTGACCATCCCCCTCAACAATAAGTACTCTATTTTGAGCACTGTTGGGCGGGGTGGCAGGGGGGAGGAAACCTACCTGGGGGAAGCAACAGCAGCTGTGCCTCTGGCACTGAGTTTAGCCCTGTGGCTCAGAAGTGTAGGGAACTGAAGAGGCTGGCGGCAGTAATAGGGGACTATATAGTCAGGGGGACAGATAGGCGATTCTGTGGGTATGAAAAGGTAACATGAATGGTAGTTTGCCTCCCAGGTGCCAGGGTCCACGATGTTTCTGGATGTCCTGAAAATGGAGGCTGGGCAGCCAGAAGGCATGGTGCTGTCATGAGGGGGCGCTGGTGGTGGAGGGTATTTAACCGAAGAGGAAGCTTTGATACAGCAAGGCCCCGGTCTTGCTCCGGCAGATGAACCTGACAGCGTTACGGCCGAGGGCCACAGGAGGAAGGGGAAGGGAAAGGAAGGGAACATTCCAACAACTGAAGCCGAACCCGGGAGCTGTTTATGTAGTCAGCCCAAAATAAGAATCATGTGCCTCAGTTAGAGCACCCAACAGAACAAAGAAAAACCAGAAAACCTGGAATAAGGAACAATGGACCGGACCGTGAACTGGAATGTGGACTCACGGACCGGACCATGACACTACCCCCTCCCCCACCCCAGTGGGAGCTGCCTGGCGACCAAACAGGCTCTCCAGAACTAAGGACGACACAGGTGGGTGGGGAGGCATTCAAAAGGAGGGAATCCAGGATTGCAAGAGTAAAACGACAGTGTCTGTGTCTCTGGGTCTATGCTTGACTAGACTGTTCTGTCATGAGGGGGTGCTGGTGGTAGAGGGTATTTAACCGAAAGGAAATCCAGGTGGCAGGACACGGACACTGAAGTACTAGGAACAGGACTAGGGGTGTCAAGGAAGCAAGGGAAGTGGGGAAGAAATAACGCTGGACAAGACACAGGCCCTGGACGAGGCCAGGATACAGGGCCTGGGCTAGGACTAGACTAGGAAAGCGGGACCTGGGCGAGGAACTAGGAACTTGGAACCTGGACAAGGACTCCGAGACAGAAACTGGACAGGGACCCGGAACCTGGGTCTTGACTCGGGCTCATACCCCGGATCTAGGCGAGATCAAGATGCGGCTACAGGACGAGGAGGCAACAGGACTGGACGTGAGAGTCCTGGACAGGACGAGGGAACCCCAACACTGAGATGGGTGAAGTGCTCCTGGGCTGGGCAAGGCACATGGACAGGATGGGATCACAGAGCCTTGGCGGTCCTGGGTGAGGCAAGAACACGGAGCCGTGGCAGTCCTGGGCGAGACAAGAACGCGGAGCCATGGCAGTCCTGGGAGAGACAGGAACATGGAATGCGGAGCCTTGGTGGTCCTGGGAGAAACAGGAAAGCAGAACGCGGAGCCTTGGCGGTCCTGGGAGACAGGAACACAGAACGTGGAGCCTTGGTGGTCCTGGGAGATAGGAACGTGGAACGCAGAGCTTGGTAGTCCTGGGAGACTGGAACGTGGAACGCGGAGCCGGAACCCCTCATAGGGAGCAGGACGTAGTGCCGGGACTCATACACTGAACACAGAGAGATGGTTCCCAACACAAGGTAGCAGCAAACAGCCGGACCTACCTAGCAAAGGCGTGGACACAGAGACGGTTCCTAACTCAAGGTAGCAGCAAATGGCCGGACCTACTTTGCGAAGGCGTGGACAGAAAGAGACAGTTCCAAACCAGGAAAGGCAGACAGTTCCTTATCTTGGTACAGGAAGGCCCCGGTCTCGCTCCGGCAGATGAACCTGACGATGTTACAGGCAAGGACACAGGCGGAGGTAGCAGGAAAGGGCTTCAGGAGGAAGGAGAAAGGAACAGTCCAGCAACTGAATCTTCTTCTTCTCCTTCTCCTTCTCCTTCTCCTTCCCCTTCCCCTTCCCCTTCACGCATCTAGGCATACTACAGCCCTCCACAGGATGTTTAATTAATTATAGAACTTCAAGGAACTCAAATTCTCAAATACAACCTAGTCTCACGTCAAAACCCTAACCCTAACCCAATCAGATGTTGATTCTCTTGATGCCAAACAAAGATTTAATAGAAAACCACAATACATTTAAGCCAGATAGCCTCTTGAACAACATGCTTCTTTCAATTTTGTATCAATTACAGCTCAGTAAAACATGCTGGACTGTCTCTGGACTACCACAGTCACATAATCCAGTAGGATGTTTTCCTATTATCTTTAAATAATAGTTTAACCCACAATGCCCCAACCTTAGTCTTGTTAATTTCACCATAACTCTACGACATAAAAGGTAACAGTCTGAGACATTTTTAACTAGTGGGTGACTAGAAAAATAATGCCTGCCTCTTAATTCATTTTTCCAATCCTCCTGCCACTTCCTCTCTATACCTTTTTTAAATCCTACTTCTCAATTCTGCTCTGCCTAGGGGAACTCTAATTTCTACTTGTCTGCTCTGTAAGGAAGACTTTGCAATGCCATCCAAAATTTCATATCCCTCCACCCCAGCATGCCCAGGTATGCATGAAAATCTAACTGCACAACCCATCTTCCCTACTCTAAACAACACTAAGAGAATCTCAATAATTATGTTCAGACGAGCTTTTGGTTTACTCCCTTTTATAGCCTCTAAGGTAGCAGCAGAATCCGAACAGATGATAACCTTACGTACTCAAGAGTCTTCTATCCATCATAAGGTCCAGAGGATTACTAATAATTCTGTTGCAAAGACAAAAACACCATCTGAAACCTGGTGACCAATCGTAACTCCAAGTTGAGACACATACATCCCAAATCCTGCCCTACTGCTCTCTGGGTCCACTGAGCCATCAGTAAAAATCTTCAGCTAAGATCCCCGTTTATTATTTAAATATTCATTTGTGATCAACACTGATGAAATTGCACTGCTTCCTTGAAGCTGAAAAAGGAGGAATAGGTCTACTTCTGGTTTTGGAAAGAGCCAAAAAGGGACGGGTGGCAAGCAAATTTGGTCAACTCTGTCTTCCTCAGTCAGTTTCAATTTCACAGCCCAGTTATTAACCAAATCTAAAAATGGGTATCTTTTAATTTTACTTTGGCGCTCTGACCTCCCCTGCAAAAGACACTTTGGTGGACAGCTGTGATTGAATCCATTTAGTTTTTCCCAATACTGCAGGCCCAACTGAATTCACCTTAAATGTAGAGGCACTTCTCCCATCTCCACACGTAATGCCGGGACTGATATTCTAAAAGCTCCACAACAGAGTCTAAGTGTCTAGTTTTCTAAGCACTGCCGTAGCAGCGGAACCATAAGCAATACAACCATAATTTATAACTGATCTAATCATAGCTAAATATATTAAGTACATAGTTTCCCACCCTGCTCCGTAGTTGCATCCAGCAATACTTTTCATAACATTTAAAACTTTCTCACACTTTCCAATTGTTTTATCTATATGAACCCTCCAAGTAAGTCCTTCATCAAACCAGACACCTAAAAACTTGAATACCTTGACTTTTTCTAGTGGAGAATCATATAGACACAATTCGCAATTAGGAAACTTTCTTCTAAAGCCAAAAATCATATATTTGGACATAAAAGCAGAAATCCTGAAACCGCATTTATTAGCTCAGTTTTCAACTGATCTTAAAGCCTTCTGTACCTGACTTAATATATACTTGATGTTTCTTCCTCTTTTCCAGATTGACCATCATCTGCAAACAATGATTTGCCAAATCCTGTCCCTACCTGATCAAAGATATCATTTATCATGACATTAAAAAGAACTGGACTAATGACACTTCCTTGAGGGGTACCATTACCTATTTTAACTGACTTGGATCTTGTTCCATCTATTCTTACTTGAATTGTCCTTTCCTTAAGGAAATATTTGATCCAATTAAACATTCTACCTCTAATTCCCACATCACAGAGTTTAAGTAATAAGCCATCCTTCCATAGTGAGTCATTTGCCCTTTCAATATCTAGAAATACACTTACCATTACTTCTCTATTTTGAAAGGCTTTATTAATATCATGATCTAAAAGGCCAACAGATTCCATTGTTGATCTTCCAGTTCTAAAACCATTTTTATAGGCAGCAAAATGTCCCTTATTTTCCAAAAAATAAACAAGTCTGTTGGTGACTATTCGTTCCATAATTTTACAAAGCACTGACATTAAAGCTATAGGCCGATATGAACTAGGACTAATCGCGTCCTTACCTGGCTTTAAAACTGGAAATGCCACTGCATGCTTCCATTCTACTGGTAATTTTCCTTCTTTCCACACTGAATTAAACAACGCTAGAATTTCTGTTAATACAGAGTCATCTAAATGCTTAAGCAATTCATAACACAGTCCATCCCTACCAGGAGAAGTGTTTGAACGTGATTGGACAGCTTTCTGCAATTCCTGAAGGGAGAAAAATAAATTGATGCAGCTCTTATCATCCAAACTCCTGTCCAATTTCCAACTTTCCTTTAACATAATTTCCTTTCTCAAATCACCTAACTCCCCAGAACTGTGCAACACTTGGAACGCCTCTACAAACATATTAGCCTTTTCCTTATTGGTCACAGCTTCAATATCTTCTTACAGCAAAGCTGGGATAGATGGTTTCCTATATATTCCTGACATTCTGTGAATGATCGTCCATAGCTGCTTTATAGGTGTCTCAGGACTTAGGGTTCCACAAAATCTTCTCCAACTATCCCTCTTCGCATTTTTAATTACTCTCCTTGCTACTGCTCTTTCCTAGCAACTGAAGCTGAATGCAGGAACTGTTTATGTGGCCAGCCCAAAATGAGAATCATGTGCCTCCATTAGAACACTCAGTTAGAGCATCCAACAGAACAAGGAAAAACCAGAAAACCTGGAATAAGGAACAATGGACCTGACCGTGAACGGGAATGTAGACTTCACAGACCGGACCATGACAGGTACATATTAGTTCCAACGACATAGGAAGAAAAAGGGAGGAGCTTCTGAAAAATGAATGCAGGGAGTTTGGAAGGAAGCTGAGTAGGCGGACCTCAATGATAGTAGTCTCAGAAATGCTGCCTATGCCACGTGACAGTGAAGATAGAATAAAATGAGGTGGCAGATAAATGTGTGGCTGAAGAATTGGAGCAGGGGGCAGGGATTCAGATTTCTGGAGAATTGGGAACTCTTCTGAGGCAGGTGGGAGCTGCACGAAAGGGGCAGGTTGCACATGAATCTGAAGGGGACCAATATTCTTGTGGAGCGGTTTACTAGAGCTGTTGTGAGTGGCTTAAACTAATACAGCAGGTGGATGGGAACCAGGATGAGCCAGCAGGTTTACAAGTAGATGATGGGATTAATATGTATGTAAGGAAGGACAAGCCAATGATTGGGTACAAATGCAGGCAAAACAAAGAGTCAAATTGTACGACAGAGAGTAAATTCGAAAGAGCAAAGAAGGCACAACTGATGGTGCTGTATTTAAATCCATGTAACATTCGGAATAAACTGGACGAAGTTGTGGTGAAATTAGAGATTGGTCGGTATGATGTTGTGGGCATCATCGAGTTGTGAGTGAAAGAAGGCCATAGCTGGGAGTTTAACATCAAAGGATATACTTTGTAACAGAAGAACAGGCAGGAAGGCACAGGCTGTGGTGTGGTCCTGTTAGTAAGAGATGGAATTACATCTTTAGAAAGAAGTGACATAGGGTCAGAGAATGTTGAATCTTTGTGCATGGAGTTATGAAGCTGCAAGTATTTAAAAGCCATGATGGGAATCGTACACAGGCCTCCAAATCATAGCCAAGATATGGGGGTTGAGATTGCAAAGGGAGATGGAGAAGGCATGTAATAAGGTAATGACACAATATTAATGGGAAACTTCAATATGCAAAGGGATTGGGAAAATCGTAAAAGAGGCTAATTTTTGAATGTCTTTTTAGGCCAGCTTGTGTTTGAGCCTATTTGGGGAAAGGCTATCTTAGACTGGGTGTTGTGTAGTAACCCAGATCTTATTAGGAAGCTTAATGTAAAGGAACCCTCAGGAGCCAGTGATCATGATATAATTGAATTCATACTGCAATTTGAGAGGGAGAAGCATAACTCATATGTATCAGTATGGCAATGGAATAAAGGGAATTACAGAGGCATCACAGAGGAGCTTGCCCAGATGGATTGGAGGAGGATTCTGCTGGAGATAATGGCAGAGCAGAGATGTCTGAAGTTTCTGGGAATAGTTCACAAGGTGCAGGATAGATATGTCCCATGGAGGAAGTAGTTCTCAAATGGCAGGGGTTGGCAACCATGGCTGACAAGGAAGTTAAGGACTGCATGAAAGCCAAGGAAAGGGCATATAAGGTAGCAAAAATGGGTGGGAAGTTAGATGATTGGGAAGATTTTAAAATCCAACAAAATGCAATGAAAAAAGCTTTAAGAAGGGAAGAGATGAAATATGAGGACAGACAAGGCAATAATAATACAAAGTCTCTGAGGGTGGAAGTTAAGAACAGGAAGGGGTCAATATCTCTGCTGCATGATTTTTATAGACCACCTAATAGTAACAGGGACATTGAAGAGCAGATAGGGAGACAGATTCTGGAAAGATGTAATAATAAGAGGGTTGTCGTGGTGAGACATTTTAATTTCCCAAATATTAATTGGCATGTCCCCAGAGCAAAGAGTTTAGATAGGGTGGAGTTTGTTGGGTGTTTTCAGGAAGGTTTCTTGACACAATATGTAGATAAGCCTACAAGAGGAGACACAGTACTTGATCTGGTATTGGAAAATGAACCTGGTCAGGTGTCAGATATTCCGGTGGGAGAGCATTTTGGAGATAGTGATCACAATTCTATCTCCTCTACCATAGCATTGGAAAGGGATGGGAACAGACAAGTTAGGGAAGTGTTTAATTGGAGTAATGGGAAATATGAGGCTATGAGTTAGGAACTTGAAAGCATAAATTGGAAACACATGATCTCAGGGAAATGTATGGAAGAAATGTGGCAAATGTTCAGGGAATATTTGCGTGGAGTTCTGCACAGGTACATTCCAATGAGACAGAGAAATGATGGTAGGGTACAGGAACTGTGGTGTACAAAGACTGTCGTAAATCTAGTCAAGAAAAGAAGAGCCTGCAAAAGGTTCAAAAAGCTAGGTAATGATAGAGAGCTAGAAAATTATAAGGTTAGCAGGAAGGAGCTCAAGAAAGAAATTAAGAGAGCCAGAAGGGGCCATGAGAAGGCCTTGGCGGACAGGATTAAGGAAAACCCCAAGGCATTCCACAAGTATGTGAAGAGCAAGAGGATAAGACGTGAGAAAATGGGACCAATCAAGTGTCATGTCGAACATAGAATAGTACAGCACAGTACAGGCACTTCCACCCACAATGTTGTGCCGACCCTCAAACCCTGCCTCCCGTATAACCCCCCACCTTAACTTCCTCCATATACCTATCTACTAGTCTCTAAATTTCACTAGTGTATCTGCCTCCACCACTGACTCAGGCAGTGCATTCCACGCACCAACCACTCGCTGAGTAAAAAACCTTCCTCTAATATCCCCCATGAACTTCCCACCCTTTACCTTAAAGCCATGTCCTCTTGTATTGAGCAGTGGTGCCCTGGGGAAGAGGCGCTGGCTATCCACTCTATCTATTTCTCTTAATATCTTGTAAAACTCTATCATGTCTCCTCTCATCCTCCTTCTCTCCAAAGAGTAAAGCCCCAGCTCCCTTAATCTCTGACCATAATCCATACTCTCTAAACCAGGCAGCATTCTGGTAAATCTCCTCTGTACCACTTCCAATACTTCCACATCCTTCCTATAGTGAGGCGACCAGAACTGGACACAGTATTCCAAGTGTAGCCTAACCAGAGTTTTATAGAGCTGCATCATTACCTCGCGACTCTTAAACTCTATCCCTCGACTTATGGAAGATAACACCCCATAAGCTTTCTTAACTAACCTATCTACCTGTGAGGCAACTTTCAGGGAGCTGTGGACATGTACCCCCAGAACCCTCTGTTCCTCCACACTACCAAGTATCCTGCCATTTACTTTGTACTCTGCCTTGGAGTTTGTCCTTCCAAAGAGTACCACCTCACACTTCTCTGGGTTGAACTCCATCTGCCATTTTTCAGCCCACTTCTGCATCCTATCAATGTCTCTCTGCAATCTTCGACAATCCTTTGCACTATCTACAACACCACCAACCTTTGTGTCGTCTGCAAACTTGCTAACCTACCCTTCTACCCCCACATCCAGGTTGTTAATAAAAATCACGAAAAGTAGAGGTCCTAGTCACAACACTAGTCACAACCACTAGTCACAACCTTCCAATCCGAATGTACTCCCTCCACCACGACCCTCTGCCTTCTGCAGGCAAGCCAATTCTGAATCCACCAGGCCAAAATTCCCTAAATCCCGTGCCTTCTGACTTTCTGAATAAGCCTACCGTGTGGAACCTTGTCAAATGCCTTACTAAAATCCATATAGATCACATCCACTGCACTACCCTCATCTTTATGCCTGGTCACCTCCTCAATGAACTCTATCAGGCTTGTCATACACAATCTGCCCTTCAAAAAGCCATGCTGACTGTCCCTGATCAGATCATGATTCAGTGGAAAAGTGTGTATGGAACCGGAGGAGACATCAGAGGTACTTTTTGAGTACTTTGCTTCAGTATTCACTACAGAAAAGGATCTTGGCGATTGTAGGGATGACTTACAGTGGACTGAAAAGTTTGAACAAGTAGATATCAAGAAAGAGGATATTCAGGAGCTTTTGGAAAGCATCAAGTTGGATAAGTCAACGGGACTGGACGAGATGTACCCCAGGCTACTGTGGGAGGTGAGTGAGGAGATTGGTGAGCCTCTGGCGATGATCTTTGCACATCAATGGAGACGGGAGAGGTTTTGGAGGATTGGAGAATTGTGGATGTTGTTCCATTACTCAAGAAAGGCAGTAGAGAAAGCCCAGGAAATTATAGACCAGTGAGACTTACTCAGTGGTTGGTAAGTTGATGGAGAAGACCCTGCGAGGCAGCATTAATGAGATTTGGAGAGGCATAATATGATTAGGAATAGTCAGCATGGCTTTGTGAAAGGCAGGTCATGCCTTACGAGCCTGACTGAATTTTTGAGGATGTGACTAAACACATTGGTGATGGTAGAGCGGTAGATGTAGTGTATATGGATTTCAGCAAGGCATTTGACAAGGTACCCCATGCAAGGCTTATTGAGAAAGTAAGGAGGCATGGGATCCATGGGGAAATTGCTTTGTGGATCCAGAACTGGCTTGCCCACAGAAGGCAAAGAGTGGTTGGAGACGGGTCATATTCTGCATGGAGGTCGGTGAGCAGTGGTGTGCCTCAGGGATCTGTTCTGGGACTCCTACTCTTCGTGATTTTTTTAAATTACCTGGATGAAGAAGTGGAGGGATGGGTTAGTAAATTTTCTGATGACACAAAGGTTGGGGGTGTTGTGGATAGTGTGGAGGGCTGTCAGAGGTTACAGCAGGACATTGATTGGATGCAAAACTGGGCTGAGAAGTGGCAGATGGAGTTCAACCCAGATAAGTGTGAGGTGGTTCATTTTGGTAAGTCAAATATTATGGCAGAAAATAGTATTAATGGAAAGACTCTTGGCAGTGTGGAGGATCAGCGGGATCTTGGGGTCTGAGTCCATGGGACGCTAAAAGCAGCTGTGCAGGTTGACTCTGTGGTTAAGAAGGCATACGGTGCATCGACCTTCATCAATCGTGGGATTGAGTTTAGGTGCCGAGAGGTAATGTCGCAGCTATCTTGGACCCTGGTCAAACCCCACTTGGAGTACTGTGCTCAGATCTGGTCACCTCACTATAGGATGGATGTGGAAAGGGTGCAGAGGAGATTTACAAGGATGCTGTTTGTATTGGGGTGCATGCCTTATGAGAATAGGTTGAGTGAACTCGGCCTTTTTTCCTTGGAGCGACGGAGGATGAGAGGTGGCCTGAAAGAGGTATATAAGATGATGAAAGGCATTGATCATGTGGATAGTCAGAGGCTTTTTCCCAGGGCTGAAATGGCTAGCACGAGAGGGCACAGTTTTAAGGTGCTTGGAAGTAGGTTGCAGAGGAGGTATCAGGGATAAATTTTTTTTACGTAGAGAGTGGTGCGTGCGTGGAATGGGCTGCCGGCAACGGTAGTGGAGGTGGATATGGTAGGGTCTTTTAAAAGACTCCTGGACAGGTATATGGAGCTCAGAAAAATAGAGGGATACGAGTAATCCAGGTAGTTTCTCAGGTAGGGACATGTTCAGCACAGTTTTTTGGGCCAAAGAGCCTGTATTGTGCTATAGGTTTTCTATGTTTCTATGTTTCCATTTCCTTCACATTCAACTGACTCATCATATCTTCCTCCACGACTACCCAGGCAGTGCATCTGGGAATCCACCACCGTGTAAAATAAATACTTGCCCTGCACATCTCCTTTGATTTATTCACTCTCAACTTAAATGCCTGCCGTCTGGATTTCAACATTTCAATCCTGGGGGGAAGAGGTAGCTGTCTTTCAATGGCTCTCGTAATCTTATAAACCTCTGTCAGATGTCTCCTCAACCTCTGCTGCTCCAGAGAAAACAACACAAGTTTGTCCAACCTCTGGTAAGAACACATCCCCTCTAATCCAGGCAGCATCCTGGTGAACCACTTCTGTAACCTCTCCGAATGTTCAACATCCTTCCGATAATGAAGCAACCAGAAATGAACATAATACTCCAGATGCAGCTGATCTGGTCTTTTATAAATCTGCAACATAGTTTCTCCACTCCTCAATTTAATTCGTTGACCATTAACGGCAACCATTCCGTATTCCTTCTTTACTACCCTATCAACGTGTGCAGCCATTTTCAGGGAGCTATGGACTTGGGCTGTATGATCCCTCTGCTCATCAACACTGTTAAGGATCCTGTCACTAACAGAGTATTGATTCCTTTCTTTTACTGTCCCAAAATGCAACACATCACATGTGCCTGGACTAAATGCTAGCTGCCATTTCTCTCCCTACATCAATAATTGCTTCCGGTAAGATGCCAGCGCATTCGATCGCAGCAGCTTCTACGGGATCAAAGGTGTTATTGTCCTTTTTAAACATATATATATTTTAACCATTAGAAGGATATGCACTTGGTGCAGATCGTGCTGCTGCCTGAGTCAGAGAAGTTGGAGCACATCAGCAGTGTGCAGTCTAACAGCGAGTGATCGTCCTCGTCACTTTTCTTGTGTTGGAATGCTGCCAGTGCAATTTACTGGTTTATTGGCGGATGGTGGGGGAGCTGCATGACCTCGGTCGTCACGAGGACTAGTACTCAAGCTATGGTGTCACTATGAGAGACGGCAGAGTTGGTGCACTCAAGTGGAGGCGGTGTAGCGTGGCGTCCAAGCTGGTGTCAGTGCTGCCCCCCAGTGTTCACTCAGAAGAGAAGCTGTATTGTGTTTGACCGCAGATTTCTGCAGCATTCATGGACTCAGAGTCTTCGACCTTATCTTTTTCTGCAACTGTATTTTACATATCTTGTGTGCACTTGATATTGTATATATGCCTTGTTCTGTGTGTGACTGTTGGTACTGTGTTTTGCACCCTGACCCCAGAATAATGCTGTTTCATTTGGCTGTACTCGTGTGTGGTGAATGACAATTAAACTTGAACTTGAATTCAATCTATATCCTGCTGTATCTTTTGGCAGTCTATCCTATCCACAACACCACGTATCTTTGTACCATCTGCTAACTGACTAACCCAATACTTATATACTGTATATCACACATAACAGGACCTAATACAGATCCCTGCGGAATACCACTCATCACAAACCTCCCACCAGGATAAGTCTCATCCACTGCTGTACCCTCATAAATCACCTTTGTGACTTTCTCAAAAACACTTGATCACATTAGCAAGACACCACTTACGCCACACAAACCCATACTGCCTGTTCTTAATCAGGCCATGGTTTTGCAAATGCTCATAAATCCTGTCCCTCAGAATCCGTTCCAGAAACTTTCCTATCACTGATTTGAGACTCACCGGTTTATAGTTTCTAGGATTATCCCTACTTCTCTTGTTGAACAATGGAACAACAATAGCTACTTGCCAGTCTTCTGTGACCTTGCTTCTGGCTGGAGATGACATGAAGGTTTTGGTCAGAGCCCCAGCAATCTCATCTCTTGCTTCTCCCAATAACAAGGGGAATATCCCATTCGACTTTGTGGACTATTCCACCTTACTGTTCTTCAAGAGACCCAACTCTATCTCCTTTCTCTTGAAGTGCCAGAGCCAATCAGTACAAAGATCTCCCTATCCTGTTTGGTAAATACTGATACAAAGTACTCATTTATAATGAATAAGCTCTTTTCGGGCTTCCAGCTGAGTACAGATATCAGTTATAACTGACGTCCTGATGACAGACTCTGCCATCTTCGTCAGGGTTGATGCCAGGACATGTCTAGTCCAGTGGTATTTATACCTCTGTAAGTTTGTCCTGAGTGGTTAGTCCTCATCCAATCAGGTTTTTGTTCTCCCAACTTCTTTACAATCAAATTCCAGTTCTTACTTAGAACGAGAACTTCGTCTTTGTTAAAATTCTTTTCCTCTAGGTTTATTTCAATAGCTTCCTTTATTTACCAGGTGATCCCGAAAGCCATCAGTCACAGTAATTTTGTGCCATTGAAGTCAATCCTATGGCCATTGTGAATGTAATGTTCTGCTGCCGCTGAAGGCTGTTGTAAATCTAATCAAGAAGAAAAGAAGAGCCTACGAAAGGTTCAAAAAGCTAGGTACTGATAAAGAGCTAGAAGATTATAAGGCTAGCAGGAAGGAGCTCAAGAAAGACATTAGGAGAGCTAGAAGGGGCCTTGAGAAGGCCGTGGCGGACAGGATTAAGGAAAGCCCCAAGACATTCTACAAGTATGTGAAGAGCAAGAGGATAAGACATGAGAGAATATAGAGGCTGTCTGAGATTTTCCTGCCCTGTACAATGTAAATAAGATATTTTGGCTGAAATAAAAGCAGATCTAATTTTATTTTACAGATAACCCACGTGTGTCAGACAGTGGCAAGCTTTCATGATCGGCCTCTTCCTAGCAGTTCTACTTTGGCAAGCGTACCCAACTAGACAAGATCCTGTGTGATATCCAGAGAAGAGATCAGGACAGAGAAAACACTAATCCCATGGAATGGACTTGGACTTGTACCTTTACGGGGCTTATAGGAACTGCAAAGGGAGGCAATTGAAGAACCTTGATTGATATATGAAAAAGACTTGAACTTTAATGTCACCCCACTCAGGGGAAACTATACAAGGGAGTGGCAGGTCTGGTATGGGGGAACTTTATCTATTACCACAAGGTGGAATAGCTCACAGCTACCTATCGTCATTGCTGAAGAAGGGTCTTGGCCTGAAACAAACTGTTTACTCTTTTCCATAGATGTTACCTGACCTGCAGAGTTCCTCCAGCAATTTGTTTGTGTTGCTTTGGATTTCCAGCATCTGCAGATTTTGTTATGTTTCTCATTAAATGATGATTTGCATTCAAAAGATGTTCCCTTCTTTATGGTGAAACATGAGAACTCTTTGGGAATTCAAAGCGTTAATGCAGAAATATACTTAAAGGATAAAGATGTCACAGACTTTGACCAACGTCTCCAATCCACTCACTCCCTCTACCATCACTGTTAAGGAAAGTTAAGTCTTTTAATACTGAGTCCATCAGCTGTTGGAAAGTCTATGCTGCATTTTTCAGTCCAAACGACATAGGCAGGAACTCAAAGAGGACAAACGGGTTATCACAGCCATTTTGGGAATGTCTCTGAGCACACAGGCATCTGATTGTAGCTTATAATTAGATTGACTTTGGAAAAAATTAACTTTCCAGCTAAACCTGCTGAAAAGACTAGGATTTGTGGGACTGGACAATGATCAGGGGTGGTGGTTTTGTTAAGGGGTCGGTTATCATTACACAGGTCACAAACACCATAGGACTTATGGACCATATAGAGGAGTGAAGCCCAGCGGCTACTCGACCAGTGTACAATGCCAAGTCCGTCCATGTTGGCAAACTCAGCCTTCACCAGTTTTTTAGGGTCCAGTCTAAGTGTGCAGGCAAGGACTGGTGGGCCTGTTGTAGAAATGTGGTGCTCTACCCCATGTATAGCAACGGTAGTGTGCTTGGTGAAGTTGGAGAATTAGCCAGGCAGTCGAGTAAACTCACATGTGGTGGGGCATACACTAATATCCCCCTTGAACTTCCCACCCCTCACCTTAAAGTCATGTCCTCTTGTACTGAGCAGTGGTGTCCTGGGGAAGAGTGGCTGTCCACTCTATCTATTCCTTTTACTATCTTGTATACTTCTATCATGTCTCCTCTCATCCTCCTTCTCTCCAAAGAGTAAAGCCCTAGCTCCCTTAATCTCTGATCATAATGCATACACTCTAAACCAGGCAGCATCCTGGTACATCTCCTCTGTACCCTTTCCAATGCTTCCACATCCTTCCTATAGTGAGGCGACTAGAACTGGACACAATACTCCAAGTGTAGCCTAACCAGAGTTTTATAGAGCTGCATCATTACCCCGTGACTCTTAAAGTCTATCCCTCGAATTAAGAAAGCTAACTCCCCATAAACTTTCTTAACTACCCTATCTACCTGTGAGGCAACTTTCAGGGATCTATGGACATGTACCCCCAGATCCCTCTGCTCCTCCACTCTACCAAGTATCCTGCCATTTACTTTGTACTCTGCCTTGGAGTTTGTCCTTCCAAAGTGTACCATCTCACACTTCTCGGGTTTCAACCAAATCATCATCGTTTGTCTCCCCAGAGCTGCTTGATCCACTGAATTGTCCCAGCATTCTGCTTTTCCCCTTCATGGGAATTGTTGGGGAAACTTGGAATTACACTTCTTGCTGAGAAACCCTTCAGCAGCTGGAAATGACTGTTTCTTGAGACAACCGTTCACGATATGTATGAATATGACATTTTGCACGCTACAGTTGCTGAGGAGACATCAGATTGCGTGAAGGGAAAGAGTTTTAAAAAAAAAGTAAGCAGGAGCAGTTGGTGCATTTTGCACATGAGGTTCTGAGGAGAGACTGGATTGTGTGAAGAGAGAGAGTTTAAAAGCAGTGAGCTGAGGTGTTTGGCACATTTTGTGCACCACAGTTCCTGACAAAACATTGGACTGCACATAATTAAGCACTTGGCAATAATAATGATAATAATAATATAATCCCCTCAAAACTAATCAATAAGCCTGGCTTCAATACCTCCTCATGCAATTGGATCCTCGATTTCCTCACTTGATCAAAATAATCACAATCTCCATCAGCGAAGGTGCACCACAGGGCTGTGTGCTTAGCCCTCAGCCCCACTTGCCGTAAGCTCATTTCCAATGCCATGTTGAAGTTTGCTGATGACACCACTGTCACTGGCCGAATCAGCATATAGGATTCAAAATCTGGCTGAGTGGTGTTACAACAATCTGTCATTCAATGTCAGCAAGACCAAGGAGCAGATTATTGACTCCAGGAGGAGTAAACCAGAGCCAATCCTCACTGGAGGATCAGAGGTGGAGAAGGTCAGCAACTTTAAACTCACAGTCCTGTGCTCAGCAGGTAAGTGCGATGCGAAGGAAGGACGGCAATGCCTCTACTTCCTGAGAAGTTTGCGAAGACTTGTTATGACATCTAATAGTGTGGATGTGTGGTGGAGAACATATTGACTGGTTGCTTCATGACCTGGTTTGTAAATACCAATGCCCTTGAATGGAAAACCCTACAAAAAGTAGTGGTTATGGCCCAGTCCATCGCAGGTGAATCCTTCCCCACCATCGAGCACATCTGCACGGAGCGCTATCACAGGAAAGCAGCATTCATCATCATGGACCCCACCACCCAGACCATGCTTCCTTCTCACTGCTGCCATCAGGAATAACGTACACAGGTCTCAGAACCCACTCCACCAGGTTCAAGAACAGTTATTACTCCTCAACCATCAGATTATTGAACTAGTGAGGACAACTTCATTCATCCCATCACTGAACTGCTCCTTATGGACTCACTTTCAAGGACTTGTCATCTTATGTGCTCGATATTTATTGTTCATTTATTTCTTTGTTGTTTTTGTATTGGTTGTTTGTCCTGTGCTGTCTTCCATTGAATCTATTGTGTTTCTTGTATTTATTGTGAATACTCACAAGAAAATGAATCTCAAGATTCTATATGATGACATATACTGTAGGTTCTTAGATAAGTAGCTTGAACTTTGGAAAAGTCCAATAAAATGAAATCAGGTTTACACAGAATGGCCATTGTGGGAGTGAGCCAGTGTTAGAATGGAGAGTTGAGGCTTTGGCAAGGAGAGGCGTAAGTTGTAGGGTTTTTTTGTTATTTATTCTTTTTTATTCCACATCAGAGCAGGGGTGATGCCAGTTAGCACAGTGGAATGCTCCTCTTGTGAGATGTGGGGAGGCAGGGAGAACTCCAGTGTCCCTCGTGACTACACTCTATCAGGCCATGCTGAGGAGTTGGAGATGGAACTGCCATTAGATTTATGGTAATAATGGAAAAGTTAGGTCTGGTCATCAGGTTAAGATTGTGAACTGGAGAAAGGCCAAGTTTGATGGTATCCAAAAGAATCTGGCAAATGTGGATTGGGACAGGCTGTTTTCTGGCAAAGATGAGCTTTGTAAGTGGGAGGATTTCAAAAATGAAATTTTGAGAGTAAAGAGTTTGTACATTCCCGTCAAAATGAATGCCAAGTATAGCAAATTTAGGGACTTTGGTTTTCCAGAGATTTTGAGACCCTGTTTAAGAAGAAGGAAGTTTATCACAGGTATAGGCAGGTAGGAAGAAATGAGGTACTTAAGGAGTATAAGAAATGCAAGGGAACACTTAAGGAAATCAGGAGGGCTCAAAGAAGGTATGAGGTTGCTTCAGCAGACAAGGTGAAGGAGAATCCTATTCCACTGTAAATTCAATCGTATTATGAACCCTGCCTCCAAAGGTTTCTTTAACTTAAACTTCCAAAGCAAATCTAGTTTATTTCACAACACGTAATCCAGAATGACCTTTTCCCAAAAGGGCATAACCACAAATTCCTTCTCTTGAGAACATTCCCTGTTCCTTTCTCCATGGATGCTGACTGATATGCCGAGTATTTTCCACATTTCTGCTCTCTCACTCCAAGACTTATTAATTTGGTTTTCTCAGTGAACTGGAATGTTGCAGTTTGAAAGGGGAAGCCAGAGATTCAGGATAACATTGCTGCAGTTAGAGTGTCTCTGGGTCTGTATACCAGGGATTCACCTGCCCTCTCAGGGGAATGTAAACAGTCCCAGGGCAGCAAGGGAAGCGGAGTTTCCTTGTGTCATGAGACATCATGTGACCGAGAGAAGATCAGGGGGATGTCCCACAGACTGGGATGTCCTGTCACTGAGGGAAGAGCAAGGAGTTCTTCCACAAATTTGAATGTCCCATCACTGAGGGAAAAGCAGGGAGTTCTCCCGTGTCCCTGTGAACGTTTTTAGCCATCAGCCAATGACACAAAGCAGATCTTCAGTTGATCACCATTCCACTGTTTATGGAATCTTGCTGTGTAAACACTGTCTGCCCTGTGTTCTACATTACACAGAACTTCACTATCCATGAAAGGTGCCATACAAATGCACATTTTTTTTTTTGAAAATTTACAGCTCAGGTCCTACAGAGCAGGGAGTTTAAAGTTTTGAGATTCAGCCGGATGGCATGCTCTGGAGAACACTGATCGGACAAAGAGACTGTTACAGATGATCCTGGAGGGAAGAGTTCCCAAAGGAACAAATGGGAGTTTCCTCCATTACTTCATACTCCTGATTTCCACAACCCATTAAATACCTCAGAGAGAGAAGGGAGAAATGGCCTCAAGAAAAGTTTCCAACAAAACAGCCATGGTTCTGAAGACTGGGTCCATGTTCTGATCGGGATTAAACTATAACCTAGGCTGAGAGAAGGTAGCACTCAGAAATACCAAACAAAGAGTAACATTTGAGAACATAGTGACAGAAATTAGTCCTGGAGTAACACAAAATAATTTGCAGATGCTGTAAAAGATCAAAGCAACACTTTCAGTACGCTGGATGAACTCAGCAGGTCGGGCAGCATCAGTCAGAAACGATGAGTCGACGTTTCGGGCCAGAACCCTTCGTCAGGACTGAAGAATGAAAGATGGGGAAGGATTTGAAGAATGCTTGTGGTTTTAGTTGATAGACCAGTAATTTGAAAGACAAAGGGGTGGGGGAGGGGAAGCAATGATGTCATAGCCCTGAAAACAATGGGTTGTAGAAGAAGGAGGCGGAATCATGAGGGCTGGGGGAGGGGGCAGAGTGAAATAGGGATAGAGGAAGGGAGGGGGAGGGAATTACCAGAAGTCGGAGAATTCTATGTTCATACCAAGGGGCTGGAGACTACCTAGACTGTATATGAGGTGTTGCTCCTCCTTAGTCCTGGAGTAACTCACTGGGCATGGTGACAGAGATTAATTTTGGAGTAACACACGGGACACAGTGACGGAGATTAATCCTGGAGTAACAAAAGGGGACAAATTGACAGAGATTAGACCTGGAATAACAAAAGGGGACAAATTGACACAGATTAGACCTGGAATAACAAAAGGGGACAAATTGACAGAGATTAGTCCTGGAATAACAAAAGGGGGCAAATTGACAGAGGTTAGTCCTGGAGTAATCCACGGGGACACGTTGACAGAGATCATTCAGAGAGTTCCACACCACTCTCCCTGGTATCTCACTGCTGGCTGTCCCCACCTTACCTGCCCTCCACGCATTGTTGGGACACATAGAGTTCTTGTACACGTGAGGGAGGAGTGAGTGGTGTGTGGACATCCTCCACATGGTACAGGTCAGGAGACGGAGCAGTGATGGGGAAATGGATCAATCCCAGCAACACATGACCCCAGCATCCGCTCCACTGCTAGTGAAGGTCACAGGGTCACCTGCCCCAATGATGGTCCGACCCCTGCTCCAACTCACCTAGAGCAGCTCCTCCTTGTCTCCCATCAGTTGCCTTGTGCTGGCATCCATTATGGACCAACCTCTCCACCTTGTGGGGTTTGATGTTGGAATTCTGTGTGTGTCCATGAGATCATGTCTTACTTCCAAACTGATGTGAGAACAGACACTCAGGAGTCAATGACCATGGGCCAACAGAAGAAGGGTGTTGAGGTCCAGACTAGATCAGTTCTGCTTACTGAATTGGAGGAGAAGGCTGGGGACAGTGGATGGACGGGTGTGGTGTGTTTGCTTCTGTAGGATTTTGTGACCTTTACTTCTGTTACAGAAAAACCCAAAGCAGTTGCCTTAAACTGATATCATTACGTCAGACACCATTTCTTAAAGTGAACACAACAATTCAATGATGGTGTTTGTGAATGATGTAGAACAGTTACTGTGATGAACAATATGTACCATCTGTCACCCATACATTCCCCTACACTCTGTTCCTGTTCCTGTTCTTATCTCTCTTCATTCGTCAAACCCACCATCCCCGGATCAGTCTGGTCAGCCATTGCTGCAATCCTTCCTTGGGTAAGGAATCCTGAACTGTGCACAAGCCTCACCAAGACCCGATAGAATTGGAGCGAGTCGTCTGTACTACTGTGTGACACAGTGATGGAGCAGTTAGTAGTGCTGACTCACAGATCCAGTGATTCCGATTCCATCCCAGCCTCTGGAGCTGTCTGTGTGGTGTCTGCACATTCTTCCTGTGATGATGTGGGTTTCCCCCCGATAATCCTGGTTTCTGGCTCCCACATCCCAATGACGTGCAGGTCATTGGGTCAGTCTGCAGCTGTCATTTCCAGTGGGTTGTCAGAATGGTGGGGAGATGAGAGAAGTGTGAACTGACTAAGAGCTAGCATAGATTTAGACTGGCTGAATGGCCTAAGGCAACAAACATGAACAAAAGCTGCTGAACTCACCATTTGCCTTCCTATCACCCACTAACCTGGATGCAATGCACACGATGGTCTTTCCCACATTATTGATGGAGACTGAACAACTCACACTCCTCAGGATTAAATTTCCCATCAGTTTCCACCCTGAACAACCATCTGTAAAGGGTCTCTACAGCTATATTAATAGCAAAAGGATAGTGAGGGATAAAATACGTCCCTTAGAGAATCAGAGTGGACGGCTATGTGCGGAGCCAAAAGAGATGGGGGAGATTTTGAACAATTTATTTTCTTCAGTATTCACTAAGGAGAAGGATATTGAATTGCGTAAGGTAAAGGAAACAAGAAGGGTAGTTATGGAAAGTATGACAATTAAAGAAGAGGAAGTACTGGCGCTTTTAAGGAATATAAAAGTGGATAAGTCTCCGGGTCCAGACAGGATATTCCCTAGGACCTTGAGGGAAGTTAGTGTAGAAATAGCAGGGGCTCTGACAGAAATATTTCAAATGTCATTAGAAACAAGGATGGTGCCAGAGGTTTGGCATATTGCTCATGTGGTTCCATTGTTTAAAAACGGTTCTAAGAGTAAACCTAGCAATTATCGGCCTGTGAGTTTGAAGTCAGTGGTGGGTAAATTGATAGAAAGTATTCTTAGAGATGGTATATATAATTATCTGGATAGACAGGGTCTGATTAGGAGCAGTCAACATGGATTTGTGCGTGGAAGGTCATATTTGACAAATCGTATTGAATTTTTTGATGAGGTTACTAAGAAAGTTGACAAGGGTAAACCGGTGGATGTAGTCTATATGGACTTCAGTAAGGCCTTTGACGAGGTTCCACACGGAAGGTTAGTTAGGAAGGTTCAATCGTTAGGCATTAGTATGGAAGTAGTGAAATGGATTCAGCAGTGTCTAGATGGGAGACGCCAGAGAGTAGTGATGGATAACTGTGTGTCAGATTGGAGGACGGTGTGTAGCAGTGTGCCTCAGGGATCTGCACTGAGTCCAGTGTTGTTTGTAATACACAAACGTGTTGTATATTAATGATCTGGGTGATGGGGTGGTAAATTGCATTAGTAAGTGTGCAGACAATACGAATATAGGTAGTGTTGTGGATCATGAGGTAGGTTTTCAAAACTTGCAGAGAGATTTAGGACAGTTAGAAGAGTGGGCTGAAAGATGGCAGATGGAGTTTAATGCAGAAAAATGTGAGGTGCTACATTTTGGTAGAACTAATCAAAATAGGACATACATGGTAAATGGTAGGGCATTAAAGAATGCTGTAGAACAGGGGGATCTAGGAATAATGGTGCATAGTTCCCTGAAGGTGGAATCTCATGTGGATAGGGTGGTGAAGAAAGCTTTTGGTTTGCTAGTCTTTATTAATCAGAGCATTGAGTATAGGAGCTGGGATGTAATGTTGAAATTGTACAAGGCATTGGTAAGGCCAAATCTGGAGTATTATGTACAGTTCTGGTCAGCGAATTATAAGAAAGATGTCAATAAAATTGAAAGAGTACAGAGGAGGTTTACTAAAATGTTGCCTGGGTTTCATCTCCTAAAAAAGAAAGGTTGAACAAGTTAGCTCTTTATTCTTTGGAGCGTAGAAGGTTGAGGGGGGGACTTGATAGAGGTGTTTAAAATTATGAGGGGGTGCTGTACTATTCTATGTTCTAATAAGCGACGGGTCTGCGTCTGTCGCCGTGGGTCTGCGTAAGCACTGCAGTGGCAAATACATCTAAGACATTGACAAAAATTTGGAACGGTCGGTCATAAAGCGGGCGGCCGAGTGCTGGTGCTCTGGAGAGGGACTTCTTCACTTCCTCGAAGGCCTCCTTTTGCTGTTCTGTCCAATCTGTTGGTCTCTGGGCCAAACTGGAGGCCAGAGGTATACAGAGCGGCATCTGGGATCCATTGTCTGCAGAAGTTTACCAGACCAGGGAATGCACGCATGGCCTTCGGAGTGGTAGGCGGCGGGGTGGCAAGGGTAGGGATCACTCTTTCAGGGGTAGGTTGTTGCTCAGTGGCACTCAAAAGGGTTCCTAAAAATGTCACCTGCCTCTGGCCCCTTTTTAGTTTCTGGGGTGGAACCACGTGCCCCCAGGAATGGAGGGCATTTAAGTCTGTTTGTGTCCTCAATATTGGAGGCCTCTGACAGACTGGCTAATAGGAGGTCATCCACATACTGAATAACAGTGAGGCCTCCAAAGAAATGCAAGTTCTGAAGCTGCTTATACAAGATCTGTGAGAAGATGGTGGGGGAATGCATGAAACCTTGGGGAAGGCGAGTCCAAGTATATTGTTATCCTAAGAAGGTAAAAGCAAAAAGGTATTGCGGGGGCAAGGGAGACTGCAAAGAATGCATGCTGTAAGTCCACTATGGTAAAAATTTGGGAGTTTGCTGAGATGTTGCTTAAAATTGTGCCAGGGTTGGGGACTACCGGGTGTATACGCTGAACAATTTCATTGATTTTACGGAGATCCTGCACCAACCTCCATTCCGGCTGTCCTGGCTTTGGGACCGGTAAGATAGGAGTGTCACAAGGGGATTGGCAGGGGACCAGAATACCCTGTTTGCCAAAGGGTTCTATAAAATGAGTTATTCCCTCAACCGCCTCCATCTTCAGGGGATACTGGGGAATAGATGACTTCCGAGCCCTTGCTCAAACAGCTTCTTCACAGAGGGAACCAATGTGAGGCCCACTTCTGTCTTTGAACAACCCAAAGATCTGGTGTGAGTTCGTCGGTCGGTGTGCGGTGAGGTTGGTGGTGCCTGAGGCATCCCGGGATGCTAAAGGGTTTCAGGTAGAAAGTGAGGGTGCCATCCGGCAAGATCTTATCACAGGCAGAACTTATCTTGACACGGAGCGTAGAAAGGGAAGCGGCAGACAAAACTTTTCTTAGCACGGAGAGACGGAGTTACACAAGTAAACCTCGGTACAGGAGTATACTTGGAATCCTTATCTTGGCACAGAGAGACAGAGTTTCACAGGTAAACCTCGGAACTGGAGTTGAACTTAGAAAACTTATCTTGACTCGGAGAGACTGAGTTTCACAGGTAAATCTCGGTACTGAAGCAAAACTTAGAACACACAATCCTAAGCGGCCGGGAAGCGTTAATTACCACACTGGCAAAACCAACGATCTGGAAACTAGTGGGTGCAAAGCCAGGGTTCTTACACTGCAGGTCTTGATGAAAACCAGGTGTGTTGCCATCAAAGGGAATTAGGAGAAAATGGGGAATTAACGGTCAGAATTGTGGCACAATCAAAGGGAATTAGGAGAAAATGGGGAATTAACGGTCGAGACCATGACAGTGACCATATGATGAACGTCTGGCAGCTCTTGGGATGTATTCACTGGAGTTCAGGAGAACGAGGGGCGATCTCATAGAAACATTCCAAATGTTAAAAGGCCTGAACAGATTAGATATGGCAAAATTACTTCCCGTGGTAGGGGAGTCCAGGACAACAAGGCATGACTTCAGCATTGAGATGCGGGGAAATTACTTTAATCAGAGGGTGGTAAATCTGTGGAATTTGTTGCCACGAGTGGCTGTGGAGGCCAAGTCACTGGGTGTATTTAAGGCAGAGATAGATAGGTTCTTGATTAGGGCTGCCAGGGCTGTGTGGTGTTGGGGTGAGAAGAGTCGAGTTGTGACCGGAAAATGGCAGAGAGAGAGAACATCAAGGAAAAAGCCAAGCTGTTGAAGGAAGTTTTTGGCGAGAGTGGAAGTGAACTAGAGATGGAGGTCGGCGGGAAAGAGGAACGGAATGGAAAGAGGAAGAAGAGAAAGCAGAGGTACGGGATATCAAACCCTGAAGAGTCAGCGGATGATCAAAACAGGACAGCAAAACAATGGAAAGAAGATGAGATTAAAGCAATTATAAAACTAAGTGAAGACAGGGTGTATTTTGATGATTGGAACCCGATTTGTTTGACGAAGATGCTCAACAAAATTATAGGCGAGATTAAAGGAGAAAAAAAGCAGCAAGGCAAAGTGACTATGTAAAATAGACGATAAAAAAGTACAATGCTCAATACCCAACAATAGAAAGTGGACAAGAGGAGTTATTTCAGTGATACCAACAAAAATTACTATGGGTAAGATTAAACAGAACATAAAAGGAGCGAAAATTATGGAGGTCAAACGTTTGAAAGTTACAAGAGATGGGAAAAAGTGTGATAGTTTATCGGTAATGATTAACTTTGATGAAGAGAGATTGCCGACTAAGGTTTACTTAGGGTACATGTGTTATGCAGTTAGAATATATATACCTCCGCCTTTAAGATGCTATAAATGTCAGAAATTTGGGCACTTTGCAGCGGTCTGCAGAGGAAAACATGAATATGGGAAATGTGAAGTGGGCGCCAGGTTGAAATGCTGCAATTGTGGCGAGAAACACAGCGCAGCTAATCGAGGGTGCGTTTATAGCAAGAAGGCGGCTGAGATACAATATATAAAAGTAACTCAAGGAATCAGTTATGCAGAGGCAGTGAAAGAATTTGATGGAAAAAGGCTGTCAAGCAAACAAATACAGGGGATAATAAACTGGTGAATTGTGAGAGTGTAATATGAAAAATAAGGATACACTATTAATGAGTAGAAAGGAGTTCGTGTTTTTTAAGTGGATGCAATTAACTGTTCAGTGCAAACAAGCAAAAGAACTGAGAAAATTAAAATTATCGTCAAGTCTGCAGAAAAGTATCTTAGTATTAAAGGGATTAGGTGGGAAGAAGTCAAAGAAACGCTGAATGGAGGATCCAACAGTTCACAGGCAGGGGAGATGGAATCTTAATGGCAGTATATTTATCGCAAATGGTCAAGAATTTAAGAAATGTTTCAGAATTTAAGGAAAATCCTCAGATTTTATGGTTGAAGCCCAGGGTAAGTGTGCAGAACTCCAACAACAAATAGAAGTACCCAACAAGAACAACGGTGAGTTGGAAAGAGATTGGAAAATGGAGGAAATTATTACAAGGATACAAAAGGAAAAGGAATTTGTTGCAAAGTGATTTATCTACATTCAGGTTATAAAATGAAAACATGGAAGCAAATGAAGAAGAACTCCGAGGTCTCAGTAAACAACTGCAGGCTGCGATCCAAGAAAAGGAAAACCTGAAAAAACAGATAGACTTGGAAAAAACAGCAATTTTAAAAGTATAATGTGCGATGATTACTATTCTTTAACAAGACGATTTTAGTCTTACAAGTGATGTAGATGAAATCAATGTAATTGAGGTAATGCAACTACACAAAAACATGTGACATAATTAGGGAAGAATAGCAGTTTACAGCATTATCTAATAAGCGCATTAAGCATTCATGAGGAATTGCAACTACAGAGTGATGCTAATAGAGAACTGCAGGCTGAACTAGATTGTCTAAAGTAGAGAACTCCAGGACATTTTTGGTTGGAACATAAGAAGTCCAGCAGGTGGCGGTAATGCACTGAAAACTGGTTGCCAACGGCCATAAAACAAAAAGAAGAAGGAGAAGAAGTTCTTGATTAGGCTGGCTGGACTCAGTAATACAGGGGCCGGGGCTGTGGTGGGGTGCTGGTGTAGGTGGCTGCCAACTGCTGGGCCATAGTTACGAGTTAGCTGCTGGCTGTGGGGTGTTGTGGGGGACATTCAGTGTGTAGGTGTGTATAGGTCCGGAACGATATTCGTACACGGTCCCTTGCAAACTCTGATAGGATGGCAGGGAGGGAGACTGATGGTGACAGCAATAGCATGGAGTGTGAGTGGGAAGAGGTGGGGAGAAGGACTAAGAACAGGAAGATGATGGGTCGGAAGAGAAAGAAAGGAGGTGGGTCTAGTGTAGGTGGATCGGAAAGTGAGGGAAGAGAAGTTGAGGAGAAGGGCCCGAGGGCAAAATTGCTAAATGTAGTGATAACATTTGAGGGGGAAGGGGGAGTAAAGAAATCGATCCGCTTAAGCTAACAAAAATCATCAGAGGACAAGTAGGAGAAGTGAACCATGTGAGAATTTTAGGAGATGGAAACCTGCTGATAGGATGTAAAACTGAAGAGCAGATGGAGAAGGCAATGAAGTGACTAATATTGGGAAAGTCGAAGTGTCCAGGGTTGTAAGAGTTGGAGCACAAAGGGTCAATGGTTGCAGGGGGGTGATATCTGGGGTTCCCCTCAGTGTTAATATGAAGGAGTTAGTGGAAAACTTGAGGGTGAGGAATAGTTCAGTGAAGAGTGTGAAAAGAATGACAAGGGGAGCAGAGAAAAGGGAGACTGAAACCGTTCTGGTAGAATTTGAGGATAAGGTGCTTCCAAAGGAGTTATATTTTGGTTTTCTAAGGTACAATGTAAGAGAATATATACCAAAATGTATGAGGTATTTCAATTGCCAGGAGTTTGGGCATGTGGCCAAAGTGTGCAAAGGAAAGAGAAGATGTGCAATGTGTGGAGGGGAACATGAATACGGAAAATGTGGAGAGGGAGTGAGACCAAAGTGCTGTAATTGTGCAGGTAACCATAGTGTAGCGTACTGGGGATGTGAAGTGTTGAAAAAAGAGGTGGAGGTGCAGCAGATAAAGGTGAAGAAAAAAGTCCCATATGCTGAGGCAGTCAAGTTGACAGGACAGAAGAAAATGAATGAGGGAGGGTGTAGCAAAGAGCAAGCGGCAGCTAAAGAAAGGCAGATAGGAAGAGTGCATGGGTAGAGAAGAAGAAATTGGTGACCTCTATAGCAGGAGTGGTAAACGCAACGTATGAGATCAAATCTAAAACGGAAAGGATTCAGATTATTGTGAAAGCTGCAGAGCACCATTTGGGTATGATTGGATTAAAATGGGAAGAAGTAAACGATGAACTCAGGGTACAGTGGTTAAGAGACAGTATGTGTGGGTTGATATTACTAATAATGCTACATCTTCAATGGAATGCAAGAAGCCTATTTGCTAATGGACAAGATTTCAAGCAGTTTATAGCGAGTAGGAGAGAAAAGCCAGATATTGTGTGTATCCAAGAGACCTGGTTAAAACCTAACTTAGTTTTTGTATTATATGGTTATGAGGCAGTAAGGTGAGACAGGAGAGAGGGGGGGAGGAGGAGGATGTGCAACTTATGTAAAGCAATGTATTCCTTATAGAATACTAGGTGTAGGAAGTGAACAACAGTATGTGGTAGAAAAAATATGGG
The DNA here is from genome assembly GCF_963921235.1 of Mobula hypostoma. Lineage (NCBI taxonomy): Eukaryota > Metazoa > Chordata > Chondrichthyes > Myliobatiformes > Myliobatidae > Mobula > Mobula hypostoma. The sequence continues at coordinate 681,119 of NW_026948126.1, forward strand.
TTGAAAGGAAAGAGTTGGTGATTGTGAATTATTATAATCCATGCAAAAGACCAGAGTTAAACAAGTTTGAGAAGATAGAAGGGCAGAATAGTAGTAACGTTGTTTGGTGTGGTGATTTTAATGGACATAATGTGTTATGGGGGAGTGACAGAACAGACATCAATGGTCAGGTAATAGAGGAGTTGCTAGATGAGAAGTATTTAGTGTGCCTAAATGATGGCAGTAGTACTAGAATTGATGTTAATACAGGTAAAGAATCTGTGCTTGATCTTATATTAGTATCAAACTCCTTGCATCAGTGTGTGATTGCTGAGTGTACCAAGAAGGAAGTGTAGGGAGTGATCATTACCCAATCTGGTGCAAGATAAATATTTCTGCCTCATTGGTCACAGAGAATACAGGTGGGAAATGGATCCTTGAGAAAGCCAATTGGGAGAAATTTCTGGGAAAAAATGATCAATATCTTGTCAGGTCAGTGATGGAATAGACGTAGAAACACTTGACAGCATATTAAAACAAGGTATAATATCAGCTGCATTAGAATCCATTCCTAAAAGGAAAGGAAGAATAAAGAAGAGGATAATACCATGGTGGGATGATAATTGTAAGGAAGCAGTGAGAAATAGAAATAAGGCATTTAACCTGGTTAAAAGAACTCATAACTTCCAACATATGATTCAGTACAAACAAGCTCAGGCAGTAGTAAGGAGGACAATAAGACATGCTAAAAGAACGCACTGGAGAAAGTATTGTGACTCAGTCGGAAACACAACTCAAGTAGGAGAGGTGTGGGGGATGATAAAAAGGATGGGAGGGGATAGGAGAGAGTGGACGTACCCAGTTCTGGTTGATGGAAATGTGACTGCAGTAACAAATAAGGAAAAGGCAGAGTTGTTGGCAAACACTTTTGTTATGGTACATATTTCTGGTAATTTGTCTGAGAAGGGAAGAAGAGGTAGGGAGAGAACAAAAGCTGAAAATATGGAGGCTTTATGTAGGAAAACTAACCTTGATGGTGTGCAAGATGTCCCTTTCAGCATGAGAGAAATAAGAAAGGCACTAGATACAACAGGAAAGACTGCACCAGGTAAAGATGAAATAAGTTATAGCATGATAAAACACTTGAGTGAAGGAAGTCTGGAGAAACTACTGCTTCTGTATAACAAAGTCTGGGATGAAGGGAGAATACCTGGGAGCTGGATAGAGGCAATAATTATTCCAATAAGGAAACCTGGGAAAGATGCCAGCAGGTCAGAAAACTACAGGCCAATTGCCTTGACGTCACATGTATGTAAACTTATGGAATGTATGATAAATGAGAGTTTAGTTACTTCTTGGAAAGTATGGTGGCTATGTATCAAAGCGGGTTCAGGAAAGGAAGGAATACTATGGATCCAGTGTTGTGTCTAGAGGATGAAATAAGAAAAGCTCAAGTAAGTAAAGAGACAGTGGTTGCAGTTTTTTTTTGATGTTGAGAAAGCTCATGATATGTTATGGAAAGAGGGGCTCCTAATCAAGCTACATTTAATGGAAATCCGGGGGGGGGGGCGATGTTCAATTGGGTTAAGGACCTTTGAAATGGGAGAACTTTTCAGGTGAAGATAGGATCAGAGCTATCAAGCCAGTACGTTGTAGAAAACGGGACGCCTCAGGGGAGTGTAGTGAGTCCAACTTTTTTCTCCATTTTGATGAATGATATATTCGTAAATATTCCAACGGAAGTGGGAAGGTCATTGTTTGCAGATGATGGGGCTTTGTGGAAAAGAGGTAGAAATATTGAACATGTAGTTACAAAAATGTAAGATGGAATTAATCAAGTTGAAGAGTGGGGGACAAAGTGGGGTGTTAAATTTTCAGTGGAGAAGACAAAAGCCATGTTCTTTACAAGGAAAAAGCTCAGGGGACTTAATTTGAATCTGTATGGAAGTAGCCTGGAGAGAGTTGAAAGTTTTCGGTTTTTGGGAGTGCACTTTGACTTGAGATTAACATGGAGAGAACATGTTAGTTATGTAGCTAGTAAATGTAAAAATGTGATAAATGTCATGAGGTGTCTTGCTGGATTGGAATGGGGTGCTGATTTTGCATCACTGAAGTATATTTATGTAGCATTAATAACATCAAGATTAGACTATGGAAGCATTGTATAAGGGTCAGCAGCAAAATCTGTGCTGGCAGAACTGGATATCGTGCAAGCTCGGGCTCTAAGGGTGTGCTTGGGAGCGGTTAGAACTTCCCCAGTGTGTGCACTCCAAGTTGAGGCAAATGAAATGCCATTGGGGCTGCAGTGTAAACAGCTGGAGGCCAGTTACTGGATTAATTTAAGGGGGCATGGTGATGGCCATACTACAAAAAGGGTGTTGCAGACATGCTGGAAGAAGGAGAAGTCACAAAAAGAAAGTTTTGGCTGGACAGGAGAGCAAACAGCAAAGGATATGGGTGTATACGATGAAGAGTTTTGTCCAAGTGTGGTGTGGCCTATCAGACATTTCTGGGTATTAGAAAATCCCTCTGTAGATTTGGAATTGCTTAAGATTAAGCACAGTAATAAGACAGCTGATATACTCGGTGAATATCATAGTTATAGGGAATGTAAGTATAAAGGCGTACAGATTTTTACTGATGAATCAAAGGATCCAGAAACAGGTGCAACAGGGTCTGCAATTGTTGTACCAAGTTATCGAGTGGAAATTAGCAAGAGAACACCTGATTGCTTGAGTGTATATGCAGTTGAAATGTTTGCCATATTGTTAGCACTAGAATGGAGTGAGCAGGTTGATTGGAATAATTTTGTGATATGTAGCGATTCTGTGTTGGCCCTTGCAAGCATTAAGGCGGGTACAGCTAGAGGTCACCAGGATCTGCTTTATGAGATCCTGTTCACAAATTCAAGACTGGCTAGACAAGGCAAAAATATTGCATTCATGTGGGTTCCAGCACATTCAGGTATTATGGGAAATGAGACAGCAGATCGGCTGGCAAAAGCAGCAGTCAAAAAAGGATCTGTAGAGGTCAATATTAAACTATCAAAATCAGAGGAGAAGAGCATAGTGTGGAGAAGGATAAATGGCAGCAGCATTGGGATAGAGCAATAAAAGGAAGACATTTACATTCAATTCAGAACAGAGTAGATATGGGAAGAAGTAGGGGAGTAAAGCGGAAGGAGCAAGTAATTATAAGTGGACTGAGAATTGGGCACAGCAGCCTTAATGCCACTCTGGCCATCATAAATGAGCATCCAACAGGCTTTTGCGATCTATGTCAGGAGACTGAAACAGTAGAGCATATCCTTTATTCATGCTGGAAATTTGCACAGGAAAGGCAACAAATGTTACAACAATTACGCAAAATAGGATTGGTAGAGAACAGTGTTAAAGGTTTATTGGAATGTGGGGAGAGTGATCGGGGAGGAAATGGTTGTTTAGTTATTTAAGGGCGACGGGACTGGAAAGACGGCTTTAAAGTGAATGGACAATGAGGGACAATAAATCCTGAAGATGGCAGTAATGCAACAGTGTGGATGCCAACTGCTGTAAAAACTCAAGGAAGAAGTTGTTCTTGATTAGCCAGGGCATTCAAGGGTATGGGGTGAAAGCAGGAGAGTGGGGATGACAGGAAGAATTGGATCTGCCCAGTGGAGCGGACTCGATGGGACGAATGGCCTACTTCTGCTCCTATATCTTATGGTCTTCTTGTGGAACAATGCGACAGAGTTTTCCCGGTGGAAACTCCCGTCATTTTTCCTCTTCGTGGGTGATAGCATTATAGACAGAAAGGGTGTTTTTTTTTGTGTGTGAATTAACGTGTACACGCTGCGTGGAGTCGCTGTATCTAGAGGAAAAGTAAAATCGGAATAGATGTAATGTCACTATTAAATTCCTTACTGGTTCTTGCCTCACTTTGATTATCCTCACCAAATTCGCTCATCAACCGGTAGCAAGCGAAAGTGAGAGTGCAGGCAGGAAATAGACTTCGATCCCGAAGGCAGAAGCGCGGTCAACACTCCGGCGCAGATCGGTGCGTTTATACAACGACAAACATGGGAAGCAGTGAGTTTATATCTTCAATCCATTACTGAGACTCTCCTCACCCCCCCCCCCCACCCCGATGAAACAAACAAATTAATGCTTTCCCATTGCATTTCAGATTTTTCAAAGGACCGCTGTTTTCACTCCCCAACCATGGACGAGCGGTAGGTTCCCATAATCAGCGTGTGTCATCCCAAGCGGACAGAGGTAAATGTGATGATTTCGTTAACCGGTTTTACCCAGACAGCTGATGCTCCGTCTCCCTGGTCTTTGTCAGGAATCTGGAGACTCTGAGGAACTACTTGTGTAACTACAGCCCCTCTGAGCGTTGTGGGGGCTGTATAAACATCCTGCTCTTCGGCATGGTGGGGGCTGGGAAATCGTCCATCATCAACACATTCCTCTCGGCTCTGGATCTACAAGGAGTGACCACAACCTGTGTCCCGACGGGGACGAGTCGCGAGTCTCACACACCAGAGGTACACACACTGCTGTCGATTTAATATAAATGCACAGGCGGTATATGTTACTTTATTAACTGTGAATTCACCGCACTTTATGCGTTTCCCTGATGTCCACATCAGAGGTCGCGAGAGGTCACCTCACTCCAATCTACTTGCTGGAAAGCACCTCGGGAGGCCCCGAGGCTAGGGAAGGTGTATTTAATTCCAAGTCCCTGATATCAGTTAGCTGGGGAATTAAGAAGGGAGGGAGGAAAAATAAATTTTGGCCAGTTAGCCTGAGGTCAGTGGTTGGGAAAATGCTGGACTCCACTGATTGGGATAAAGTTTCCATATACTTGGAGGCACATGACAAAATAGTCCAAAGTCAGCATGGTTTCCTGAAGGGGAAATTTTTTCCTGAAAAATCTGTTGGAATTCTTTGAGGAAATAGCAGGCAGGAGAGACAAAGCAGAGACAGTGGATGTTGTTTACTTGGATTTTCAGAAAGCCTTTGAACAAGGAGCCACAGAAGAAACTGCTGAAGAAGTGAAGAGCCCATGGTATTACAGTAAAGTTACTGGCATGGACAGAAGTTTGGCTGACTGGCAGGAGACAAAGAGTAGGAAAAGATGGGGCTTTTCCTGGCTGTCTGCTGGTGACCAGTGGTAATCACAGAGATCAATATCGGGACTCTTTTTATTCACGTTATATGCAAAAGATTTGGAAAATGGAATTGATGGCTTTGTGGCCAGTTTTATGGATGATATGAAAATACGTGGAGGGTAGTTAGTTTTGAAGAAGCAGGGAATCTGCAGAAGAACTGAGACAGATTGGGAGAATGTGTGTATGGAGTGGCATTTGCAATTTCCAGTCCTCCAGAACCAATCTAGGATCTAGTGTTTATTCAAAGATGACTACTGATGCCTCCACAATCTCTTCAGGAACCCCTTTCAGAGGCTGGGCTGCAGTTCATCAGGTTTCAGTGACTTACCTACATTCAAACCTTTCCACTTCCCATCACCTTCTCCTTACTAACAGCAGCTACACTCACTCCTAGTCCCTGACTCTCTGGCATACTGCTAGTGTCTTCCACAGTGAAGACTGACACAGAATACTTTTGAGTTCACCCGCCATTTCTGTGTCCCCATTACTACCTCTCCAGCATTATTTACCTGCGGTCTGATATCCACTCTCAGCTCTCTTTGACTTTTATATCTGAAAAATCTGTTGGTATAATTTCTATATTCTTGGATAGCTTATCCTCAAATTTCATCTTTTCTCTGCTTATGGCTTTTTCAGTTGCCTTCTATTGTTTTTTGAAATATTCGCAATCCTCTAACTTCTCACTAGTTTTTGGTACATTATATGCTCCCTCTTTGGATTTTCTGCTTTTGACTTTCCTTGTCACTCATGGTTACCTCATTACACCCCCACCACCCCCACCTTTAGAACACTTCTTCCACATTGGGATGAATCTGTCCTGCACCTTTGGAATTGCTCCCAGAAACTCCATCCATTGCTGTTCTTCTGTCATCCCTGCTGGTGTCTCCTTACAATCAATTTTGGCCAGCTCCTCTCTCATGCCTCTGTAATTCCCTTTATTCAACTGTAATATTGATACATCATTTTTTTGTTTCTCCCCCTCAAACCTCAGGGGGAATTCAATCATATTATGAACCCTTCCTCCAAAGGTTTCTTTATCTTGAACTCGCAAATCAAATCTGGTTAATTTCACAACACCTAATCCAGAATGACCTTTTCCCGAAAAGGCTTAACCACAAATTCCTCTTCTGAGAACATTCCCTATTCCTTTCTCCAAGGGTGCTGCCTGATATGCCGAGTATTCTCCACATTTTTGCTCTCTCAGCTCAAGACTGTCCTTATTAATTTGGTTTTCTTGGTGAACTGAAACATTGCTGTTTGAAAGGGGAATCCAGGGATTCAGGATAACATTGCTACAGTCCGAGTGTCTCTGGGTCTGTCTACCAAGGATTCACCTGCCCTCTCAGGGGAATGTAAACAGTCCCAGGGCAGCAAGGGAAGCAGAGTTTCCTTGTGTCATGAGACATCATGTGACTGAGAGAAGATCAGGGAGATCTCCCACAGACTGGGATGTCCTGTCACTAGGGGAAGAGCAAGGAGTTCTCCCGCAGATTGGAATGTCCCATCACTGATGGAAAAGTAGGGAGTTCTCCCGTGTCCTGATGCACATTTTTAGCCAGTAGTTAACAACACAAAGCAGATCTTCAGTTGACCACCATTCAACAGTTTATGGGATCTTGCTGTGTAAACACTGTCTGCCCTGTGTTCTACATTACACAGAACTTCACTCCATTAAAAATGCCATACAAATGTACGTCTTTTTGAAAATTTAAAGCTCAGGTCCTAAAGAGCAGGGAATTTAAAGTTTTGGGATTCAGCTGGATGGAATGCTCTGGTGAATGTTGATCGGACAAAGAGACTGTTACAGATGATCTTGGAAGGAAGAGTTCCCACTGGAACAAACGTGAGTTTCCTCTGTTTCTTCACACTTCTGATTTCCACAACCAATTAAGCATTGAACCACTTCAGAGAGAGTGAAGGGAAAAATGGCTCCAAGAAAAGTTTCCGACAAAACAGCCTTGGTTCTGAAGACTGAGTCCACGTTTCGATCGGGATTAAACTAGAACCTAGGCTGAGGGAGGGTGGCACTCAGTAAAAGAAGTTATAGAGAAATACCAAACAAATACCAAAAGAATAACACTCAAAAACATAGTGACAGAGATTAGTCCCAGAGTAACACATGGGGACACAGTAACAGAGATTGGTCCTTGAGTTACACACTGGGACACAGTTGCAGAGGTTTGGACAGGAGTAACACAGGGGGTCCGAGTGACAGATATTATTCCTGAAGTAACACAGTGGAACACAGTGATAGAGATTAGTCCTGGAATAACAGAAGGGGACAAATTGACAGAGAATAGCGCTGGAAAAGAAAAGTTGTGTGTGGTGGTAGTAATCTTCTGAGGTGTGTCTATTTCAATGCAAGAAGTATTGTGGGGAAGGCTGACGAGCCGAGGGCGTGGATTGACACATGGAATTACGACATTTTAGGCATTACTGAAACTTGGCTGCAGGAGGGGCAGGACTGGCAGCTTAATGTTCCAGGGTTCCGATGATTCAGACATGATAGAGGCAGAGGAATGAAGGGTGGGGGAGTAGCATTGCTTGTTAGGGAAAATATTACAACAGTGCTCAGGCAGGACAGATTGGAGGATTTGTCTACTGAGGCCATATGGGTGGAGCTGAGAAACAGGAAAGGTATGACCACATTAATGGGGTTGCATTATAGACCACCCAATAGTCAGCGAGAACAGGAGGAGCAAATCTGCAGAGAGATAACAGGCAACTGCAGGAACCATAAAGTTTTGATAGTAGGGGATTTTAATTTTCCACATATTGATTGGGATTCCCATACTGTTAAAGGTCTAGACAGGTTAGAATTTGTAAAATGTGTTCAGGAAAGTTTTCTAAATCAATATATAGAGCACCAACTAGAGAGGATGCAATATTAGATCTCCTATTAGGAAACGAGTTAGGACAGGTGACGGAAGGGTGTGTAGGGGAACACTTTGATTCCAGTGATCATAACACCATTAGTTTCAACTTGATCATGGATAAAGATAGATCTTGTCCCCGGGTTGAGGTTCTAAACTGGAAAAAGGCCAAATTTGAAGAAATGAAAAAGGATCTAAAAAGCGTGGATTGGGACAGGTCGTTCTCTCTGGCAAGGATGTGATTGGTAAGTGGGAGGCCTTCAAAGGAGAAATTGAGAGTGCAGAGTTTGTATGTTCCTATCAGGATTAAAGGCAAAGTGATTAAGAATAAGGAACCTTGGTTCTCAATGGATACTGGAACTCTGATAAAGAAGAAGAGAGAGATGTATGACATGTATAGGAAACAGGGAGCAAATAAGGTGCTTGAGGAGTATAAAAAGTGCAAAAAAATACTTAAGAAAGAAATCAGGAGGGCTAAAAGAAGACGTGAGGTTGCTTTGACAGTCAATCCGAAGAGCTTCTACAGGTATATTAAGAGCAAAAAGATAGTAAGGGATAAAATTGGTCCTCTTGAAGATCAGAGTGGTTGGCTATGTATGGAACCAAAAGAAATGGGGAGGTCTTAAATGGGTTTTTTTGCGTCTGTATTTACTAAAGAAACTGGCATGGAGTCAATGGAAATAAGGCAAACAAGTAGTGAGGTCATGGATTGAGGAGGAGGAGGTGCTTGCTATCTTGAGGCAAATCAGAGTAAATAAATCCCCAGGACCTGACAAGGTATTCCCTTGGACCTTGAAGGAGACTAGTATTGAAATTGCAGGGGCCCTGGCAGTATGTCGGTATCCACAGGTGAGGTGCCGGAGGATTGGAGGATAGCTCATGTTGTTCCGTTATTTTAAAAAGGCTCTAAAAGTAATCCGGGAAATTATAGGCCTGTAGGTTTGACGTTGGTAGCAGATAAATTATTGGAAAGAGTACTGAGAGATAGGATCTACAGGTATTTGGATAGACAAGACTTATTAGGGAGAGTCAACATTGCTTTGTGCATGGTAGGTCATGTTTAACCAATCTATTAGAGTTTTTCAAGGAGTTTACCAGGAAAGTGGTTGAAGGGAAGGCAGTGGATGTTGTCTACATGGACTTCAGTAAGGCCTTTGACAAGGTCCCGCATGGGAGGTTAGTTAGGAAGATTCAATCGCTAGGTATGCATGGAGAGGTAGTAAATTGGATTAGACATTGGCTCAATGGAAGAAGCCAGAGAGTGGTAGTAGAGGATTGCTTCTCAGAGTGGAGGCCTGTGACTAGTGGTGTGCCACAGGGATCAGTGCTGGGTCCATTGTTATTTGTCATCTATATCAATGATCTGGATGATAATATGGTAAATTGGATCAGCAAATTTGCTGATGATACAAAAATTGGAGGTGTAGTGGACAGTGAGGAAGGTTTTCAAAGCTTGCAGAGGGATTTGGACCAGCTGGAAAAATGGGGTGAAAAATGGCAGATGGAGTTTAATATAGAGAAAGTGTGAGGTATTGCACTTTGGAAGGACAAACCAAGGTAGAACATACAGGGTTAATGGTAAGGCACTGAGGAGTGCAGTAGAACAGAGGAATCTGGGAATACTGATACAAAATTCCCTAAAAGTGACATCACAGGTGGATAGGGTCGTAAAGAGAGCTTTTGGTACATTGGCCTTTATAAATCAAAGTATTGAATATAAGAGTTGGAATATTATGGTGAGGTTGTATAAGGCATTGGTGAAGCTGAATTTGGAGTATTGTGTTCAGTTTTGGTCACCAAATTAGAGGAAGGATATTAATAAGGTTGAAAGAGTGCAGAGAAGGTTTACAAGGATGTTGCTGGAACTTGAGAAACTGAGTTACAGAGAAAGGTTGAATAGATTAGGACTTTATTCCCTGGAGCTTAGAAGAATGAGGGGAGATTTGATAGAGGTATATAAAATTATGATGGGTATAGATAGAGTGAATGCAAGCAGGCTTTTTCCACTGAGGCAAGGGGAGGAAAAAAAACAGAGGACATGGGTTAAGGGTGAAGGGGAAAAAGTTTAAAGGGAACATTAGTGGGGCTTCTTCACACAGAGAGTGGTGGGAGTGAGGAATGAGCTGCCAGATGAAGTGGTAAATGCGGGCTCACTTTTAACATTTAAGAAAAACTTGGACAGGTACATGGATGGTTGGGGTATGGAGGGATATGGTCCAGGTGCAGGTCAGTGGGACAAGGCAGTAAAATGGTTCCGCATAGCCAAGGAGGGCCAAAAAACCTGTTTCTGTGCTGTAATGTTCTATGGTTCTAATAACAAAAGAGGAGATGTGGAATCGATATGGGTAGAGCTGCGTAACACTAAGGGGCAGAAGACGCTGGTGGGAGTTGTGTACAGGCCACCTAACAGTAGTAGTGAGGTCGGAGATGGTATTAAACAGGAAATTAGAAATGTGTGCAATAAAGGAACAGCAGTTATAATGGGTGACTTCAATCTACATGTAGACTGGGTGAACCAAATTGGTAAAGGTGCTGAGGAAGAGGATTTCTTGGAATGTATGCGGGATGGTTTTTTGAACCAACATGTCGAGGAACCGACTAGAGAGCAGGCTATTCTGGACTGGGTTTTGAGCAATGAGGAAGGGTTAATTAGCGATCTTGTCGTGAGAGGCCCCTTGGGTAAGAGTGACCATAATATGGTGGAATTCTTCATTAACATGGAGAGTGACGTAGTTAATTCAGAAACAAAGGTTCTGAACTTAAAGAGGGGTAACTTTGAAGGTATGAGACATGAATTAGCTAAGATAGACTGGCAAATGACACTTCAAGGATTGACGGTGGATATGCAATGGCAGGCATTTAAAGGTTGCATGGATGAACTACAACAATTGTTCATCCCAGTTTGGCAAAAGAATAAATCAAGGAAGGTAGTGCACCCGTGGCTGACAAGAGAAATTAGGGATAGTATCAATTCCAAAGAAGTAGCATACAAATTAGCCAGAGAAAGTGGCTCACCTGAGGACTGGGAGAAATTCAGAGTTCAGCAGAGGAGGACAAAGGGCTTAATTAGGAAGGGGAAAAAAGATTATGAGAGAAAACTGGCAGAGAACATAAAAACGGACTGTAAAAGCTTTTATAGATATGTAAAAAGGAAAAGACTGATAAAGACAAATGTAGGTCCCCTGCAAACAGAAACAGGTGAATTGATTATGGGGAGCAAGGACATGGCAGACCAATTGAATAATTACTTTGGTTCTGTCTTCACTAAGGAGGACATAAATAATCTTCCAGAAATAGTAAGGGACAGAGGGTCCAGTGAGATGGAGGAACTGAGCGAAATACATGTTAGTAGGGAAGTGGTGTTAGGTAAATTGAAGGGATTGAAGGCAGATAAATCCCCAGGGCCAGATGGTCTGCATCCCAGAGTGCTTAAGGAAGTGGCCCAAGAAATAGTGGATGCATTAGTGATAATTTTTCAAAACTCGTTAGATTCTGGACTAGTTCCTGAGGATTGGAGGGTGGCTAATGTAACCCCACTTTTTAAAAAAGGAGGGAGAGAGAAACCGGGGAATTATAGGCCGGTTAGCCTAACGTCGGTGGTGGGGAAACTGCTGGAGTCAGTTATCAAGGATGTGATAACAGCACATTTGGAAAGCGGTGAAATGATCGGACAAAGTCAGCATGGATTTGTGAAAGGAAAATCATGTCTGACGAATCTCATAGAATTTTTTGAGGATGTAACTAGTAGAGTGGATAGGGGAGAACCAGTGGATGTGGTATATTTGGATTTTCAAAAGGCTTTTGACAAGGTCCCACATAGGAGATTAGTGTGCAAACTTAAAGCACACGGTATTGGGGGTAAGGTATTGGTGTGGGTGGAGAATTGGTTAGCAGACAGGAAGCAAAGAGTGGGAATAAACGGGACCTTTTCAGAATGGCAGGCGGTGACTAGTGGGGTACCGCAAGGCTCAGTGCTGGGACCCCAGTTGTTTACAATATATATTAATGACTTGGATGAGGGAATTAAATGCAGCATCTCCAAGTTTGCGGATGACACGAAGCTGGGTGGCAGTGTTAGCAGTGAGGAGGATGCTAAGAGGATGCAGGGTGACTTGGATAGGTTGGGTGAGTGGGCAAACTCATGGCAGATGCAATTTAATGTGGATAAATGTGAAGTTATCCACTTTGGTGGCAAAAATAGGAAAACAGATTATTATCTGAATGGTGGCCGATTAGGAAAAGGGGAGGTGCAACGAGACCTGGGTGTCATTATACACCAGTCATTGAAAGTGGGCATGCAGGTACAGCAGGCGGTGAAAAAGGCGAACGGTATGCTGGCATTTATAGCGAGAGGATTCGAGTACAGGAGCAGGGAGGTACTACTGCAGTTGTACAAGGCCTTGGTGAGACCACACCTGGAGTATTGTGTGCAGTTTTGGTCCCCTAATCTGAGGAAAGACATCTTTGCCATAGAGGGAGTACAAAGAAGGTTCACCAGATTGATTCCTGGGATGGCAGGTCTTTCATATGAAGAAAGACTGGATGAACTGGGCTTGTACTCGTTGGAATTTAGAAGATTGAGGGGGGATCTGATTGAAACGTATAAGATCCTAAAGGGATTGGACAGGCTAGATGCAGGAAGATTGTTCCCGATGTTGGGGAGGTCTAGAACGAGGGGTCACAGTTTGAGGATAGAGGGGAAGCCTTTTAGGACCGAGGTTAGGAAAAACTTCTTCACACAGAGAGTGGTGAATCTGTGGAATTCTCTGCCACAGCAAACTGTTGAGGCCAGTTCATTAGCTATGTTTAAAAGGAAGTTAGATATGGCCCTTGTGGCTACAGGGGTCAGGGGGTATGGAGGGAAGGCTGGGTTCTGAGTTGGATGATCAGCCATGATCATAATAAATGGCGGTGCAGGCTCGAAGGGCCGAATGGCCTACTCCTGCACCTATTTTCTATGTTTCTATGTTTCTATGTTTCTAAATTGACAGAGTTTAGTCCTGGAGTAACCCGCAGGGACATATTCACAGAGATTCATCAGGGATTTACACACCACTCTCCTTGGTGTCTCACCGCCAGTTGTCCCCACCTTGCCTGCCCTGTACACATTGTTGGGACATGTGCGTTCTTGTCCACGTGAGGGAGGACTGAGTTTTGTGCTGACATCCTCCACATGGTACAGGTCAGGAGACGGAGCAGTATTGGGGAAATGGATCAATCCCAGCAACACATGACCCCAGCATCCGCTCCACTGCTCGTGAAGGTCACAGGGTCACCTGCCCCGATGATGGTCCGACCCCTGCTCCAACTCACCTGGAGCAGCTCCTCCTTGTCTCCCATGTTGCCTTCTTCTGGCGTCCATTTTGGACCAACCTCTCCACCGTGTGGGGTTTGATGCTGGAATTCTGTGTGTGGCCAAGAGATCATGTCTTACTTCCAAACTGATGTAAGAACAGACACTCAGGAGTCAATGACCATGGGCCAACAGAAGAAGGCTGTTGAGGTCCAGACTAGATCAGTTCTGCTTATTGAATTGGAGGAGATGGCTGGGGTTAGTGGAGGGACGGTGGGGTGGGTTGTGTTTGCTGTTGTAGGATTTTGTGCCCTTAACTTCCGTTACAGAAGAACCAAAAGCAGTCACCTTAGATGGATATCATTACATCTGACAGCAGCTCTTACAGTGAATACAACAATTCAAAGAGGGTGTTTGTGAATCATGTAGAACAGTTTCCATGATGAACAATATGTGCCTTCTGTCACCCATTACATTCCCCTACACTCTGTTCCTGTTCCTGTTCTAATCTCTCTTCATTCGTCAAAGCCACCATCCCCAGATCAGTCTGGTCAGCCATTGCTGCAATCCTTCCTTGGGTAAGGAATCCTGAACTGTGCACAAGCCTCACCAGGACCCGATAGAATTGGAGCGAGTCTTCTGCACTAGTGTGTGACACAGTGATGGAGCAGTCAGTAGTGCTGCCTCACAGATCCAATGAGTCCGATTCCATCCCAGCCTCTGGAGCTGTCTGTGTGGTGTTTACACGTTCTTCCTGTGACAATGTGGGTTTCCCCCTGATGATCCTGGTTTCTGGTTCCCACATCCCAATGACGTGCAGGTGTCAGGGCTGTGAAGCAGGGACCCAATCACAGACCAAGTCCTGTGTGCGCTGTGATATTCACCGAGTAGCAAATTCAGAGGGGCAACAAAGTCGGTGTCAAAGTTTAGGCAAACATCAAAAATTTCAGAGAAATCCAAAAACCAGAATTGGGAAATAGGCAGAGTCGATACTTGGACATATAGAGTTCAGATATGAATGCTGGAAAGGCTCAGGAAACTCATTGGCACAATCTAGCAACAAACAGGTGAAAACACAGGACTGAAGTACACTGAGCAATAAACAGAGAGGCAGATGATAGGTGGAGCACAATGAGACACAGGTGGCTACAAAACAGGTAATAATGAAACACAGGTGAGAGGCAGAGTACTCAGTGATACAGGGGCTGGAGTAGAGCAGGAGTGGGGACAGGAGCACATGAGGCATGAAAACAAACAAGAGCACATGGCAATACAAAACCACAGACTGATGGCTGGGGGAAAACACACAATAAGACAGAGTTCGACTGGATGTACTGACAGCTGGCATTTTAATTTCCAGTGGGTTGTCAGACTGGTGGGGAGTTGATGGGGAGATGAGAGAAGTGTGAACTGACAGAGAGCTAGCATAGACTAGACTGGCTGAATGGCCTCAGGAAACAAACATGAACAAAAACTGGTGAACTCACCATTGACCTTCCTATCACCCAGTAACCTGGATACAACACACACGATTGTCTCTCCCACATTATTGATGGAGACTGAACAACTCACACTCCTCAGGATTAAATTTCCCATCAGTTTACACACTGACCAACCTTCTGTACCATCCTGAAGTGTGAAGGATCAAACAGTTTCTGAATCATCCGCAAACTCTGTTCTCACATCCCAACATTTAGATAAAAATGCTGACGTATTAGCTAGAGCAAGGAACTGAGTACTAAAGAGCTCAGAGCAAATTCTGAAACAGCTCATGGGGACAGAGAGTACCCATGATGAAAGGACCTGAGAAGTAACAGTGAACTGGACAGAGCAACATTCCCAGCTGGAGATTGACAGGGTTAGAGAGACTTCACTGATCCCTGAAGCAGGAGCCCATCTGGATCTCAGTAGACCTCTGGACTTTGTCTGATGGGACTGATCCCTCCAGTCAGTGTTCACCTCAGTGCTGAGTGATTGTGATCATCAGTGTTCTTGCTGCTTCCTCTGTAACCAGTTCTTCATTGTCTCACTCAGTTACACAGTTTCAATCCTGACTGGGATGTTTGCAACTATCCTGTTATTCCGGAAAATGTAATTCATGGAGTTGCATTCATATTCAACATCGACATCGTAGACTGGATCAGTGATGATAAAATGAAAGAGTTTCAGGAGTTACAGACGATCGTGGCACAGAAATGTAAGTGCTTTCTTTTGGTCTGTGTAACCATTGTCCCCTCAGCATTGCAGCTTCATATTGATATCTGGATCATCTCTCTTTTCCAGATGTTCACAGGGTTGTGATTGGCACCAAGTTTGAATTATTAGGGATACCAGAGAAACACAATGAATACAACCACTGTAGCAGAAGGTAATAATCTGTAGAATCGGAGAAGTGACATTGGTGTGGGAAACATAGCACCCAATCTGTGAATAGCATGATCCCACTGACAGGCGGTATTTACTTTGTGGTTCCCGGTAAGCAGACAAAGCTCAAGGTTCTATAATTTATGCACACTTTGATAATAAATATACTTTGAATCCTTTGAATGCCCTAAGCTCAACCACCTTTCCTACAATACTCCCTGCATTGAAATATACAAAACTCAGAACACTAGTCCCACCACGGTCAACCTTTTTATTTCTGTCCTTCTGTGTAGGCTCAGCAACATCTTTCCCCACAACCACTCTACTATCTGTTCAGGCGCTCTGGTTCCCATCCTGTATAGTTCTAGTTTAAACACCATCCCCACCCCCCTTGCAGCACGAGCAAACGTTCCTGCTCGGATATTCGTTCCCCAATTCAGGTGCAAACCATCCCGTCTGTACAGGTCCCACCTTCCCTGGAAGAGAGCCCAATGATCCAATAATCTGAAGCCCACCTCCTCCTGCACCATCTCCTTATAGGTATCCGTTAGTCTCATGAGACCATGGATTTGCGCCTTGGAAAGTTTCCAGGGCGCAGGCCTGGGCAAGGTTGTATGGAAGACCTAGTCTATTATTATTCGATATTGCCCTGGAACCATTAGCTATTGCTATTCATCACTCTCCTAATATGTTTGGTGTTACCCGTGGGAATGAGATACATAAATTATCACTAGATGCAGATGATTTACTACTATATATTTCTAACTCTCAGAAATCCATTTGGGCAGTATTATCTTTGCTTGCTCAGTTTGGTAGTTTTTCTGGTTATAAATTGAATCTTAGCAAGAGTGAACTTTTTCCATTAAATATACAGGCTCCCATTTACAGATTTTCACCTTTTAGATTGATTACTGACTATTTTACTTATTTGGGGGTTAAAATTGCTAAGAGGCATAAGAACTTATTCAAGCTCAATTTTTTACCGTAAATTAGTCAGGTTAAACAATTGCTTACTAGATGGTCCCCATTGTCTATCACTAACTGGCTGAATCAATGCTATTAAAATGATTATTCTACCTAAATTTTCATATCTATTTCGAGCGGTACCAATTTTTATTCCGAAATCTTTTTTTGATACTATTGATTCTAAAATTTCCTCTTATATATGGCAGAATAAAAATCCTAGGTTAAGTAAAAAATATCTACAGAAGTCCAAGAAAGATGGTGGTTTAGCATTGCTGAATTTAATATTCTATTACTGGGCAATTTGGTTTGAACAAATTTATATTATCAAACCCTATTATGTCTAATTTTTTCCAACCCTCGGTTATGGATCAAGCCTTTTTTTAATGGAAAATGAAGGGTATGACATGTTTCCATGACTTATTTTTGAATAACTGTTTCATGTCTTTTGAACAGTTGTCTAATAAATATAACTTGCCCAGATCCCATTTTTTTTAGATATTTACAAATAAGAAACTTTTTAAATACCATGCTGCCTACATTTCCGATTTCATACCCAACTGATATCACGGAAAAGAATTTTGGCTTAAATCCTTATCAGGTGGGATTAATAACAACTATTTATGATATAATTATGAAAATACAGCCAGGTATATCTGATAAAATTAAAAATGAATGGGAAAGGGAACTTCAACTTCACCTACTTATAGAGAAATGGGAGAACATTTTTCAATTAGTTAGCTCTTCCTCTATATGTGCTAAACATACGTTGATACAATTTAAGGTAGTGCATAAGGCCCACATGTCTAAAGATAAACTAGCTCATTTTTACTTCCATATAAATCCTATTTGTGACAGATGTCACTCTGAGGTGGCTTCTTTGACTCATATGTTCTGGTCCTGCCCTCTCTTGGAAATATTGTGGAAAGGTATCTTTGATATTATTTCAACAGTTTTGCATTTTGATTTACAACCCCATCCTGTTACGGCAATTTTTGGTTTGCTAATGATGGAACATAGCTCTTTATCCTCTTCAGCCTGTCGTATAATTGCATTTGTTATATTAATGACCAGAAGATCCATTTTATTGAATTGAAAAGAGACCAATCCTTCTACTACATTACAATGGTTTTCTTAAACCATATCATGTTTAAATTTAGTAAAAATCAGAAGTGTCATTTTTGATCCTTCAGTTAAGTTTGAAGAGACTGGGAAGCCATTTATTCAACATCTTCATATGGTGTAGTTTGACCTTTTCCACATCCTTTTTATTAACTTAGAATATATGAATAAAGGAGCCGAGTTGACGACATTAATGAATGTATTCAATCTAACATATTGGTTCAGCCCTGTTTTGTTCTGTTTGGGTTTTTTTTTGGTTTTTTGGAAGTTTTTCTTTGTGGTATTTTTTCTTTTTATTTTTTTTCTCCTCATGATTAATTATATCAAGAGTTTGAAAGTTTATTACATTTGTACTATTTGTAGTTTCTCTTGTATATGTTTATTATCAGTAATGTAATTCCAATCTCTTTATATCACTTTTGTTATTATGTTTATGAACTTGAAAACTAATAAAAAGATTAAAAAAGGAAGACCAGCAATTGCCCATGCTGCAAGTCTCCCCTCTCCACGCCACCGATGTTGTCCAAGGGAAGGGTATTAGGACCCATACAGCTTGGCACCAGTGTCGTCGCAGAGCAATGTGTGGTTAAATGTCTTGAACCATCTCCTTAGCCACGCATTAATCTCTATTGCTCGGGCTCTACCTTGTACGGCCTCATTTTACTGATATTTTCTGCCCCCTCCTGCCACACTTTGTTTGTCAAATCCCCCCTCACTCCTCTGTACCACCGCTCTCTCACTTCCTCTTCAGTTAGAAACATAGAAACACAGAAAACCTACAGCACAATACAGGCCCTTCGGCCCACAATGCTGTGCTGAACATATACTTACTTGAGAAATTACTTAAGGTTACCCATAGCCCTCTGTTTCCCTAAGCTCCATGTGCCTTAAAAGTACATGGAGCTTAGAAAAACAGAGGGCTATGGGTAACCTTAAAAGTTAGAAGTCCCTATTGTGCTTCTCTTAAAAGTCCCTATTGTATCCGCCTCCACTACCGTCACTGGCAGCCCATTCAGTGCACTCAGCACTCTCTGCTTAAAAAATATACCCCTGACATCTCCTCGGTACCTACTTCCAAGCACCTTAAAACTGTGCCCTCTCGTGTTAGCCAGTTCAGCCCTGGGAAACAGCCTCTGACTATCCACATGATCAATGCCTCTCATCATCTATACACCTCTATCAGGTCACCTCTCATCCTCCGCCGATCCAAGGAGAAAAGTCCTTATTAAGCATTCTGCCCTTTCTGTCTAGTCTGAAGCCTGGTCTACACAGTATTCACGTGATTCCCCAGGACACTGGCCACAACACAGTTCAGCTGAAGCCCATCCCAATGGAACAGCTCTCTCCGTCTCTGTTACTGCTACTATTGCCCGTGAATCTGAAGCCTGTGGAGTTTATAATTCCGTTAATACCCTCTCTCTCCTTCCTTTCCCTTAGTTTGAGAAGTTGGCAGAATGCACTGGGATGGAGAGGCATTCCATGTTTGTGGTTTCAAATCAGTGGAGAGGTGAACGGATCGAGATGATAAAATGCATCCTGGCCCTGTATGTTCTGGATGATATGGTCAGCAACATTGACTGATTTCTCAAAGCAGTGTAATGATCACAGCTGACCTTGTCCAGTGCTGTGAATCCGATCCAGTTTCAGGAGCACAGACACCGCTGTGGGATTGATATTTTTATTGTTTTCCCTGTAGTTTTAGCATTCTTTATGCTTGTTTATATATTTGTACAATCACCTGCTTGTCCATAGACTTTCAGTAACTTGTTGTATCAGTAGTTCCATTCTTCTGTAGTTGCTATCCTTGCAAAGTTGAAGGGGGAGTCAGTGAGTATCTGCTGAAATGGTTTCTCAAATAAACTGGCTCAGCCCACTTGGCAGAATAAAAACACACAATGTGCTCATGTAAACAACAGGAATTCTGCAGATGCTGGAAATTCAAGCAACACACATCAAAGTTGCTGGTGAACGCAGCAGGCCAGGCAGCATCTATAGGAAGAAGCGCAGTCGACGTTTCAGGCCGAGACCCTTCGTCAGGACGTGTGCTCATGTTCCTTTGTTACAGTGACGGTCACTGGTGCAGCCGGTCACTTGTACAGCCGGTCACTGGGACAGCCGGTCACTGGGACAGCCGGTCACTTGTACAGCCGGTCACTGGGACAGCCGGTCACTGGGACAGCCAGTCACTTGTACAGCCGGTCACTTGTACAGCCGGTCACTGGGACAGCCGGTCACTTGTACAGCCGGTCACTGGGACAGCCGGTCACTGGGACAGCCGGTCAATGTCATAGTCAATCACTGTTACAGCTGATCACTGTTACAGATGGTTACAGTTACAAGGGGCTTACAGCTGGTCACTGTTAAATCCGGCCAGAGTTCGAACCGGTCACAGTTACAGATATTCACAGTTACAGCTGGTCACTGTTAAATCCGGCCAGAGTTAGAACCGGTCACAGTTACAGATATTCACAGTTACAGCTGGTCACTGTTAAATCCGGCCAGAGTTAGAACCGGTCACAGTTACAGATATTCACAGTTACAGCTGGTCACTGTTAAATCCGGCCAGAGTTCGAACCGGTCACAGTTACAGATATCTACAGTAACAGCTGGTCACTGTTAAATCCAGCCAGAGTTCGAACCGGTCACAGTTACAGCTGGTCACTGTTAAATCCGGCCAGAGTTCGAACCGGTCACAGTTACAGATATCCACAGTAACAGCTGGTCACTGTTAAATCCGGCCAGAGTTCGAACCGGTCACAGTTACAGATATCCACAGTAACAGCTGGTCACTGTTAAATCCGGCCAGAGTTCGAACCGGTCACAGTTACAGATATTCACAGTTACAGCTGGTCACTGTTAAATCCGGCCAGAGTTCGAACCGGTCACAGTTACAGATATCCACAGTAACAGCTGGTCACTGTTAAATTCGGCCAGAGTTCGAACCGGTCACAGTTACAGATA
This sequence comes from Mobula hypostoma, assembly GCF_963921235.1. Taxonomy (NCBI): domain Eukaryota; kingdom Metazoa; phylum Chordata; class Chondrichthyes; order Myliobatiformes; family Myliobatidae; genus Mobula; species Mobula hypostoma. Next base: position 701,826 of record NW_026948126.1, read on the forward strand.
TCCACAGTAACAGCTGGTCACTGTTAAACCCGGCCAGAGTTCGAACCGGTCACAGTTACAGATATTCACAGTTACAGCTGGTCACTGTTAAATCCGGCCAGAGTTCGAACCGGTCACAGTTACAGATATCCACAGTAACAGCTGGTCACTGTTAAATCCGGCCAGAGTTCGAACCGGTCACAGTTACAGATATTCACAGTTACAGCTGGTCACTGTTAAATCCGGCCAGAGTTAGAACCGGTCACAGTTACAGATATTCACAGTTACAGCTGGTCACTGTTAAATCCGGCCAGAGTTAGAACCGGTCACAGTTACAGATATCCACAGTTACAGCTGGTCACTGTTAAATCCGGCCAGAGTTAGAACCGGTCACAGTTACAGATATTCACAGTTACAGCTGGTCACTGTTACAGCCAGTTACTGTTACAGCAGGGGACTGTTGCAGACAGTCACAGTTACAGCCGGTCACTGTTACAACCGGTCACAGTCACAGCTGGTTACTGTTACAGCAGGGGTCTGTTACAGCCGGTCACTGCTACAGATGGTCACAGTTACAGCTGGTTACTGTTACAGCAGGGGACTGTTGCAGCCAGTCACAGTTACAGATGGTCACAGTTACAGGCAGTCACTGTTACAGCTGGTTACTGTTACAACAGGGGACTGTTACAGCCAGTCACAGTTACAGATGGTCACAGTTACAGGCAGTCACTGTTACAGCCAGTTACTGTTACAGCAGGGGACTGTTGCAGCCAGTCACAGTTACAGATGGTCACAGTTACAGGCAGTCAGTGTTACAGCTGTTCACTGTTACAGCTGGTCACAGTCACAGCCGGTCACAGTCACAGCCGGTTATTGTTACAACAGCGGACTGTTACAGATGGTCACGGTTACAGCCGGTCACTGTTACAACGGGGGAATGTTACAGCTGGTCACAGTTATTGCCAATCACTGCTTCAGCTGGACACTGGTACAGCTGTTCACTGTTACAGTCAATCACCGTTTGCAGTGGTGTATCTAAGGTATGGCAGGTATGGCTCGTGCCCTCGACGCCACTTGAAGGGGGGCGCCACTGAGCAGTTTCTATTAAAGTCAGATAAGCCATCCTCAGATAGTGAAAAAAGAATTTTCTTCAGATATATGTTCTGTCTTTGATTATCATGGTGAGAAGCACTACGATGGCCTTATTTCAGAGCATTGTGTAAGACGATGAAATGTTTCCTCATGAAGAAGAAGAAAAGTGGAGCCGAAGGACAGAAGAGATGAAAGTTGGAGGCGGAGGAAGCCAAGAATTCGAGCGAGTTCCTCATGCCCTTCTTTGAAAAGCCCGGAACAAGTAGTTCGACATGTTCCATGGAGTCATCCGCACCTGCTACAAGTTTGTTAGAATCCAAGGGTGAATCAAGTACAAATGCATCATAAGCCAAGGAGGAAGTTAGGTCAGATAAATCCAAGTATGACAAGATTAAGAGTGAGGCTGCCACGGAGAACGTGGACATGACAGGAGGGGAAGATGATGGTAGTGGTGGTGCTGTTGAGTTTATTGACGAGATTGAACCTGACGACACTGAACCTAGTGAACTGGATGGTGTCAAAGAGCCTCGAACTGTCGTACTGAAAGTGATTGAACAGCGTGACATTGGACTTCTGAAGTTCGACAAGGAGACTGGAAAAGCAATTCTGCCTGATGCATTGAGAACAAATAATAAAGCTGAGCTCGAAGTATTTCCAGAATATTGAGGGGCCTTTCCTACTAACAAATAACTGCTCAATGAACAAAACTTGGTTCAAGAGGAAATTGGGAAATGGTCGTGGTGAGGGAGTGACTTGCTCGTGGCTGGTCTATCCCCCTTCTAAAAAGTCTGCATTTTGTATCCGTTGCCTTCTCTATTCCCGGTCAGACCATCAATCCCCATTGGAGCAGGAAAGTGGATTCAACCAGTGGAAAGCACCTGCAAGGATTAGTGTTCATGAAAATGCCGAGAATCATTGGGAATGCTTCACACAGTGGAAAGAAATGGGAAAAAATTTAGCTGGAAACGGAGGAGTTATTGACGCGGTATTTCAGTCACGGATTGAGAAGGAAAAGCAGAAGTGGCGTGATATCTTGACGAGAATCCTTCACTGCATAAAATTCCTTGTGACTCAGAACCTGGCTTTGTGAGGACACAGGGAGTCACTTCAGCAAGACGATGACTCCAATGTGGGAAATTTCCTTGGTTTAATGGAACTACTGGCCATCTTTGACCCTGTCATAAAAGAACACCTCGTTCATTTGGAAAGTCATCCTGGATCCACGTCTTATGTTCCAACGGGTATCCAGAACGAATTCATCCACATGATGGCATCCACTGTTCACCAGAGTTTACTGAGAAGCATTCGTAAAGCCAAGTACTGTGGTCTCACGTTCAACTCGACTCCTGATCAGGCACACCGTGAGCAGATGACAGAAGTAGTGAGGTATGTAGACGTTGATTTTGAGAGGAAAACAGTCCGTGTTAGAGAGTCCTTCCTAGTTTTTATCCAGATAAGCCAGAAGGATGCTGAGAGCTTAGTTGAAGACAACTTGAAACAGCTAGAGAAGGACGAAATGGAGCTGTAAGATTGTCGGTCACAGTGCTATGACAATGCTGCTGTGATGGCTGAACACAGAAGTGGTGTTCATCAAAGAATAAGTGAGAAAAACAACCTGGCAGTGTTTGTGAATTGTGAGAATCACTCACTCAACTTGATGGGTGTACATGCAGCCAAGCAGGATACAATGACGGTCACGTCTTTTGGAACCATCGAAGCTCTCTATGTTTTTTTCTCTCGTTCAACACAGCACTGGGAAAAACTCAAAAACGCCGTGCCTGTGGTTATTAAGTCGGAGTCCAAAACCAGGTGGAGTGCAAGGACAGAAGCAGTGAAGCCCATCAACAAGTACCTTGAGGAGATACTTCAAGTTCTCTAGGACATGATAGACAATGAAAACGAGACCAGTGAAGCAAGAAGTAACGCAAGGCAACTGTACAACCGTATGTTGAGTTACGATTTTCTGATTTTGCTAGAATTTGGAACAAAGTACTCATTCGAAATGACCGTATTCAAAAGAGGCTGCAGGATCCTAGCATGAACTTCCACAATGCTGCCCTGGATTTGAAAGCCCTCTGAGACCATGTTTTATGATGAAAGAGAAGTATTGGTCAGTGAGTCACTCGAAGAAGGAATCAGTCTCTGTCAAGAATGGAATATTGAAGTTGAAAGATGTCAGAGATGAAAGAAACGAATGGCTGATGAGAACTCGAGAGACGCTGGGTTAACAGCTGAGGAGGAAATAGAAAGAGTCATGAAAGGAACTCTCAACCGTCTTCACAGAGAAATAGACAAAATGTTCTCTCGTTTGCACAACACTGACGCCAAGTTTGGGTTCGTTCTCAATGTTGAGAGACTGTGTTATGGCGCCGACAGTAACGACCTAAAGAAGAAGTGCGAAAATTTGGGCGAATTGTACAGCTCTGATGTTGATGGACAGCAGCTATCTGAAGAAATTTTGGATTGCAGAATTTTGCTATCAAGGCGGGTCAACATGAAAATATCAAGACCTGAAGAGCTTCTTGAACTTGTTGTTCAGTATGGAGATGACAGCATCTTCCCGAATCTTCACATTGCTATTCAGATAATGCAAACCATTGCAGTTTCCATCGCCAGCTCTGAGAGATCATTCAGCAAGTTAAAACTAGTACTTTCATATTTGAGAGCCTCCATGGGTCAAGGCAGATTCTGTGATCTTGCTCTGCTGAGTGTAGAAAGAGAAGAAACTGGAAAAACTGACTGTGATCACATCAGAGACCAATTTGCATCAGTGAAAGCAAGGAAGGTGCAGTTATAATTTTCATGTAGTGCCATAATTTGTTAATTAAAGGATTAACAAGCTTGACTTGTATTTTTGAGCTGATATTATGGTAAAGTTATCTAAAAGATGGGTGTCAGATGTTTGGACTGGGGGACAATTTCAGTGCTTGCCATAGGCGCTATTTTCCGTAGATACGCATTTGACCGGTTGTTACTGTTGCTGTTCTCATTCCTTCTCCGCCTTACCTGCTGATGTGGACTGACTCTGTCTGACCTGCACCATGATGAACATCTAATGAAACTGTGGTAAACATAAGATTTGTGCGTCATTCTTGATTTCTGAAGAAGCTGCTGGACATCACCCCCAGATCGAACAGAATGGACAGGAGCACAGTAAGGGAGCGAGAGGCCACAGCTTCAAGCTGCGGTTATTTCAGTGCAATCTGCTTAACGGGCAAGTCGGATGGACTCAGGATATGGATTGGCACTGGGAACTGGCATATCACAACCAACAACAGAAACATGGCTGAGGGAAGGGGAGGGTGGACAGCTCAATGGTCCGGGTACAGATGCTACAGGCGTGACTGAGGTACAGGTAAGAGAGGAGGAGAGGGAGATGACATTTGGGGAAAGAGAACATAAGAATGACGTTACTTGGGAGATCGTCCAGTGAGACTATCAGAAGTTGTGGAGAAGGATTCAACTGGTTCACAGGTTCAGCTGTGACAATGATCCAGCTTCAGACCACATTCTCTGCCTTAGCCTGGTTCAACAGCTCCAACCTGCAAACCCTCCATCTGCTGAGCTGCAACATGTAGGAGATTGGAAGCTGAGGATTTATCGATTACATAGAAATATTCAGTAAATCTCATGAAGCCTATTTAGCTAAAAAGAGGACAGTTCAGAATGCCGGCAAACTTGGAAATTACTTCAGCAGGAAAACTTCACAATGTTGACTCAAGGGAAGAAATGAAGGCGGAGGAATTAAAGATGCTAGAATGTGGAATTATTCCTGACTCACGGACTCAACCATAAAATATAGGATCAGAATTAGACCATTTGGCCCATCAAGTTTGCTCTATTCGTCTCATCATGGCTGATCCATTTCCCTCTCAGCTCCAATCTCCTTCCTTCTCCCCGTATTCCTTCATGCCCTGTCCACTCAAGAATCTATCAACGTCTCTGCGTTAAATATGCCCAATGACTTGGCCACCACAGCTGCCTGTGCAATGAATTCCACAGACTCACCACTCTGGCTAAAGTTATTCCTCCTTCTCTTCATTCTAAATGGATATCCCTCTATTCTGAGGCTGCATACTCTAGTCTTAGACTTCCCCATCATAGGAAACTTCCTCTCCACAACCAGTCTATCAAATGTTGAAAGGCCAGAAGACATCAAAGGCTCCTCGTATGACAAACCTTTCAATCTCGGAATCATTTTTGTGAACCTCTTTGAACCCTCTCTAATGACAGCACATCCTTTCTTAGACAAGGGCCCAAAACTGCACTCAATCTCCAAGTGAGGCTACACCAGTGCCTTATAAAACTTCAACATTATATCCTTGCTTTTATATACTAGTCCTCTCGAAATGAATGCTAACATTGCACTTGCCTTCCTCTCTACTGACTCAACCTGCAAATTAACCTTTAGGGAATCCTGCACCAGTACTCCCAAATCCCTTTGCATCTTAGATATTTGAATTTTCTCTCCATTTAGAAAATAGTCTGCACTTTTATTTCTTCGACCGAAGTGCATGACCATACACTTCTCAACACTGCATTCCACCTGCCAATACTTTGTCCATTTTCTGAATCTAGGTTCTTTTATAACCTCTCTGTTTCCTCAAAACAGTCTTCATACCGGCCACAAACTTGGCACAAATCCATCAATTCCATCATCCAAATCATGGACGTAAAACATAAAAAGTTGTCCCAGCACAGATCCCGGTGGAATACCACTAAACACCAGCAACCAACCAGAAAAAGCTCCCTGTATTCCCATTCTCTGTCTCTGTCTAATCAGCCAATGCTCTGTCCATGCTAGTATCTTGCCTGTAATACCATGGGCTCTTGTTAAGCAGACTCATGTGTGGCACCTTGTCAAAGACCTTCTGAAAATTGAAATACACAACATTCACAGATTCTCCTTTGTCTATCCTGTTTGTTATTTCTTCAAAGAATTCCAAATGATTTGCCAGGCAAGAACTATGCTGACTATGGCTTATTTTATCATGCACCCCCAAGTACTCCAAAACCACAACCTTCACGATCAAATCCAACATCTTCCCATCCACTGAGCTCAGATTAAATTGCATATAATTTCTTTCCTTCTGCCTCCCTCCCTTCTTGAATAGTGGAGTGATATTTGTAAATTTCCAGCCCTCCAGGACCATGTCAGAATCTATTGATTCTTGAAATATCAATACTAATGCCTCCACAATCTCTTCAGCCACCTCTTTCAGAACTCTGGAATGGACACCATTTGGTCCTTGTGATTTATCTACTCTCAGACCTCTCAGTTTCTCAAGAATTTTCTCCCTTCTGGTAATTTCACACACTCCTGCCCCATGACACTCCAACTTTTTGCATGCTGTCAGTGTCTTCAGCAGTGAAGACTGATAAGATAAACTTTTTCATCTCTTACTTTATATATCTAAAGGAACTTTTGGTATCTCCTTTCATAATACTGGTTCGTATTTCACCTTTTCCTTTTTCATGACTAATTTAGTTTCCTTCTGTTGTTTTTTAAAAGCTTTCCAATCTTCTAACTTCCTATTAAGTTTTGCTCTATTATATGCCCTCTCCTTGGCTTTTATGTTGGCTTTGACTTGTCAGCCACAGTTGTGCCATCTACCCTTTAGAATACATCTTCGTCTTTGGGAGGTATATAATCTGCGCCTTCTAAATTGCTTCCAGAAATTCCAGCCATTGCTACTCTGCTCTCAGCCCTGCCAGTGATCTTTTGCAATCAATTTTGGCCAGCTCCTCTCTCATACCACTGTAATTCTCTTTACACCACTGTAATACTGATAGATATGACTTCAGCTTCTGCTACTCAAATTGCAGGGTGAATAATATCATATTACGATCACTGTTTCATAAGAGTTCCTCTACCTTAATTCTGGTTCATTGCATAACAACCAATCCAGAATAGCTGATTGTGGGGTCAACCATGAGCTGCTCTAAAAAGCCAACTCATAGACATTCTGCAAAATTTCCCTCTTGGAATCCAGCACCAACCTAATTTTCCCAGTCTATCTGCGTACTGAAATCCCCCATGACTATCATAACATTGCTCTTTTGACACACATTTTCTACCTCCCATTGTAACTTGTAGACCACATCATTACTACTGTTTAGAGGTCTGTATACAACTCTCATCAGGGTCTTTTCACCTTTGCTGTTTCTTCACCCTACCAACAATGATTCTACACTGAACCTATGTCACCTCTTTTTTTATGATTTGATTTCATTTTTTACAAACAGAACAACCTTATAATCCACCTGTCCTTTCAATTCAAAGTGTAACCTCGGATGTTAAGCTTTCAGGTATAACTTCTTTCAGCCATGATTCATTGATGTCCACAATGTCACATATGCCAATCTGAAACTACTGCAAGTAATCGACCATATTCTATATACTGCGTGCATTCATATATAACACCTTCACTGTGTATTCAGCACTGTTTTCGATTTTGTCCCCCTTTTACATTGCAGCTCATTTCATTGACTGCAATTTTGCCCTGTCATCAGACTCTCCTTGTTAGCAGTCTCACTCCACACTGCCTCTGCTTGTAAACCAACTGACCCATCCTCAACCCTATCACCATGGTACCCATCCCCCTGAAAAAATTAGTTTAAACCCTCCCAAACAGCTCTCTCAAACTTCCCTGCAATGATATTGGTGCCCTTGGGTTTAGGTGTATCTTGTCCTTTTTGTACAGATCGCACCTTCCCTCGGTGAGATCCCAATGATCCAGAAATCTGCACCCCTGCCCTCTGCACCAGTTTCTCAGCTATGCATTCACATGCCAAATCATGTGAAAAATCCAGAGATTCCTACCCCAGCGATCCTGCTTTTCAGCTTTGTACGTCGCTCTCTCAAATCTCTCTTCAGGATCTCTGCACCTTTCCTACCGATGTCATGTGTGCCAATATGTACCAGGAGTTCCAGCTGCTCACACTCCGCCTTGATAATGTTGTGGACCTGATCCGAGACATCCCTGACCCAGGCACCTGATCCGAGGCATCCCTGACCCAGGCACCTGATCCGAGACATCCTGACCCAGGCACCCAATCCGAGACATCCTGACCCAGGCACCTGATCCGAGACATCCTGACCCAGGCACCTGATCCGAGACATCCTGACCCAGGCACCCAATCCGAGACATCCTGACCCAGGCACCTGATCCGAGACATCCTGATCTGAGACATCCTGACCCAGGCACCTGATCCCAGACACCCCTGACCCAGGCACCCAATCCGAGACATCCTGACCCAGGCACCTGATCCGAGACATCCTGATCTGAGACATCCTGACCCAGGCACCTGATCCCAGACACCCCTGACCCAGGCACCTGATCCGAGACATCCTAACTCAGGCACCTAATCCCAGACGTCCTGACCCAGGCACCTGATCCCAGACATCCTGACCCAGGCACCTGCGAGGCAACATGTCATCTGGATGTTCCTGTCGTGCCCTGAGAATCTAGTCTCTGTTCCTCTGACAATGGAATCTCCCATCACCAGAGAATCGAGTCTCTGTTCCTCTGACAATGGAATCTCCCATCACCAGAGAATCGAGTCTCTGTTCCTCTGACAATGGAATCTCCCATCACCAGAGAATCGAGTCTCTGTTCCTCTGACAATGGAATCTCCCATCACCAGAGAATCGAGTCTCTGTTCCTCTGTCAATGGAATCTCCCATCACCAGAGAATCGAGTCTCTGTTCCTCTGACAATGGAATCTCCCATCACCAGAGAATCGAGTCTCTGTTCCTCTGACAATGGAATCTCCCATCACCAGGGAATCGAGTCTCTGTTCCTCTGACAATGGAATCTCCCATCACCAGAGAATCGAGTCTCTGTTCCTCTGTCAATGGAATCTCCCATCACCAGAGAATCGAGTCTCTGTTCCTCTGTCAATGGAATCTCCTATCACCAGAGAATCGAGTCTCTGTTCCTCTGTCAATGGAATCTCCCATCACCAGAGAATCGAGTCTCTGTTCCTCTGTCAATGGAATCTCCCATCACCAGAGAATCGAGTCTCTGTTCCTCTGTCAATGGAATCTCCTATCACCAGAGAATCGAGTCTCTGTTCCTCTGTCAATGGAATCTCCCATCACCAGAGAATCGAGTCTCTGTTCCTCTGTCAATGGAATCTCCCATCACCAGAGAATCGAGTCTCTGTTCCTCTATCGATGGAATCTCCCATCACCACTGCAGTCCTCTACACTTCTGTTCTGAGCCAGAGTGCCAATTCCTTTCTGTTCAAACGCTGCCTGAGCCAGATCTGCCAGCACTGATCAAATCATTGAATGTGTTCAGCTGACTGAAGCTCCGTGAGCCAGTGGACTTCACTCAAAGGCCACAAGAACATCACTAACCAATGGAGATGCATTGGGTCAGGGTCACTGATTTGAACCCCAGTGTTGTTCCACCGTTGTTTGACAAGATACGTGACCACTCTCAGGGTGGAGGAGCAACCCTTCATATTCCGTCCACCTCCAACCTGATGGCATGAACATCGATTTCTCCCTCCCCTTCCTTATATTTCTAGTTCCCACTCTAGCCTCTTACCTCTTCTCCTCACCTGCTATGACCTCTCCAGCCACCCCTCCTGTTTCCCTTTCATCCATGACCCACTCTCCCCTCCTATCAGATTGCTTCTTCTCCAGCCCTTTACCTTTCCCACCCACCTGGTTTCACCTCTCACCTTCCAGGTATCCTCCTTCCCCTCCATCCAGGTTTATATTCTGGCTCTCCTTTAGATTCCTTTCCAGTCTTGAAGAAAGGTCTCGGTCTGAAAGGTCTCTGTTTATTCATTTCCAAAGATGTTGTTTGACCTGTTCAGTTCCTTCAGTAATTTATGTGTGTTGCTCTCAATTTCCAGAATCTGCAGAATGTCTTGTGTGTGTGTGTGTGTGTGTGCGTCTGACCATAAGTTCAGATGAATATTAAAGTTGAGTAAGATTCCACGCAAGATATCAACAGTCAGTCCTCGCTCAACACATGAAATGTTGTTAAAAAACAGTCATTTCCAGGGGCTGGATAGTTTCTCAACACTAAAAGTAACTCCAGGTTTCCCCAACCATTCCCATTAAAGAAAAAAGCAGAGAGCTGGAAGAACTCAGTGGGTCAGGCAGAATCTGTGGAGACAGAATATCTGTAAGAGTCATTGGGTTGTACAGTTATCAAGCATTTTGTTTGATGTGTGTCTTCTCTGTAGCGATGAAGGAAGAGAAGGGACGAGGCAACGTGGGAGGGGGAAGGAGTGGTAAACTCAGAAGCAACTGAGAAGGGGTGAGGGGTCCGGAGTAATGAGGAAAAGTAAAGGCAGGAAAAGGAAAACAGAGGGAAGTATAACAGAAATGAAATGGTTCAAGTTGAAGTTTAATGGTCATTCAGACTGGGTATATGAACAATCATGAATACAGAAGTGTTACTCCGGGGTCAAAGTGCAAAATACATTAGCAACAGTCACACACAGCACAAGGCACATACAGCACATATAAGATAGCAGTAAAATATAGTCACACCAAAAATACACGACAGTTCCAGAGTCCGTGAGTGTTGTAGCAGTCTGTAGTCGAACACAATACAGGTTCATATTCTGCTGAGCACTGACTCCAGCACAGATGCCATGCCAGGCTATCTCCGGCACTTCAGTGATGCGCTCGACTCTGACACCTGCCCCGGGGCAGTGACAACCATCACGGATCGAGGTCTCGTTATCACTATGACCGAGGCCATGCAGCTCCCCCGCTGTTGGTGAATAAACAAATGAATTGGACTTGCAATATTCCACACCACCAACGTCCAACAGGGTCTTGCGATCACAGGAGGACACAGATCGATGTCAGGGTGAAGGCTAACCCTGTGGAACATGAGGACTCACTCCTCCAACCTGCACATGCCTCAGTATCAGTCGAGGAGACCATGGACAGACTTACCGGAATGGGAGCAGGTAATGGAATTAAAATCTGACCACCGGGAGATTCCCGCTGTTATCATTGACAGAATAAAGGTCAATGAAAAGGACCCCTATCAATCTCGAGCCTCATCGCTGAAGAGGTCACACGGTATCCAATGAAATACCCTGAGAGACTTGCAGTTGAAGCACTTCCTGAACTGGAATGAGTGACTGGGGTTCTGTATGCCAGTGAGGGAGAAAGTGTAGGGGGAAGTTTAACAGTTGGCACGGTTACAGGAACAAGCACCATGAGGGGGGATCAATGGTGGGGAAAGGGTATACAATGGAGTGACAGGGGGAGAGTGAGAGTGAGAGAGAGAGAGTGAGAGATCCCTGCAGAAAGGGATCAAGAGTGGATGAGAAGTTGTGTCTGGAGTTGGAGTCCTTTTGTAGATAGTAGAAACATAGAAACAAAGAAAACCTACAGCACAATACAGACCCTTCCGCCCACAATGATGCGCCAAACATGTACTTACTTTAGAAATTACCGAGGGTTACCCATAGCCCTCTATTTTTCTAAGCTCCATATACCTATCCAAGAATCTATTGTATCCGCCTCCACTTCTGTTGCTGGCAGCCCATTTAACATACTCACCACTCTCTGCATAAAAACCTTACCCCTGACATCTCATCTGTACCTACTTCCAAACACCTTAAAACTGTGCCCTTTTGTGCTAGCCATCTTATTAGACCTGAGAAAAAGCCTCTGACTATCCACATGATCAATGCTTCTCATCATCTTATACACCTCTATCAGGTCACTTCTCATCCTCTATCACTCCAAGGAGAAAAGGCCGAGCTCACTCAATCTATTCTCATAAGGCATGCTCCCCAATCCAGGCAACATTCTTGGAAATCTCCTCTGCACTCTTTCTATGGTTTCCACATCCACCTGTAGTGAGGTGACCAGAACTCAGCACAGTAATCCAAGTGGGGTCTGACCAGGGCCCTATATAGCTGTAACATTACCTCTTGGCTCTTAAACTCAGTCCCACGATAGATGAAGGCCAATGCACCGTATGCTTCAAACTCCACCCCTAAAAGAACACCCCTCAATCTCCATCCCTCCATCTCCACCTCTCAAACTCCACCTCTCAAACTCCATGCCTCAATCTCCACACCTCAAAAGATGTGCTGGATAAGGATGCTCATGGGTGGGGTAGCTGTTGTGTTGGGTGTCTGAGAGTGAGGGCTGATGTGTGAGAAGTGAGGGAGATGTGGGTGAGGCAGCTTTGATAAAATTAGAAGGGAAGCCCCATGTTCCGGTAGGAGAACGTTGTTTAATTCTTAGATTGGACTTAGATAATTGTTTTTTCTTTGAGTTTAATGATCAATTATCTGTTTGTATTTTAAAAACAAACGGGGAGGAGAAAATGGCAGCTTGACGCACTCCGGTGAAATGATATTGTTCCTGTTAAATAGGGGCTGTGGACAATTCTGATTTGATGAAGACAGACGTGAGAAGCAGAGGAACATCTGGAGAAATTTCTGAAATGCCTGGTTCGCTGCTGTTGTTACTGTGCAATCGAGAATCTCCAGAGGGAAGGCCCCAAAAATCCTCGGCTTTGCCTGCTGCTGGCGACCGAGGCTGAGGTCAAATCGTTCAGATAGAGATGGTGCTCGGTACTCGGTGTTGGAGAGCTGATCAGAGCTCGAAGTTTTCGGACAACTCAGAGTCGGACTGTGGTTGGGCATGGTAGGGAGAGTTTTCTTCCTTCTCCTGTCTGTGTGAGATGTGGACTTTCGAGAAACTTTGAACTTTTTTTACTGTGCTATGGACTGTTCTTCATCAAGTTATGGTATTGTTGCACTGTTGTAACTATATGTTATAATTGTGTGGTTTTGTTAGTTTTTCAGTCTTGGTCTGTCCTGTGTCATTGTGATATCACACCGGAGGAATATTGTATCATTTCTTAATGCATGCATTGCTAAATGACAATAAAAGAGGACTACGTGTCCTCATAATCTAATCTAATCTAAGTAGTTCTACATACACATAACAGTTTAATAAGCTATTCATATAGCCACTATATGCTAGTGGCTATATGAAATATAATTCTGGAAGACTCAAGAAGCTTCTTTGTTCTGCATTACTTGAATAAGTGCTTTCTGATTGGTTATCTTGGTGGTGGAGTATTGAACAATAACTTTCTATTTGATTAATTCTTATGTACAGATTTGATTGGAATTTTCCTTGTCAGTGAGGCCCACTGTTGGTTGGGGTCGACCATAGACGATGCATCCTAACTGTCTATGTGAACAGTAATTTTCTATTTGATGAACTCTTATCTACAGATTTGAATGGAATTTTCCTTGTCAGTGAGGCCAGACCCTCTGTTGGTTGGGGTTGACCATGGACGCTGCATCCTAGCTGTCTACGTGATACACAAGCTCGGGCAGTATGATCTGGAGAGCAGGTTGTTGCCCATGCAACAGGCTCCCCCTCTCCACACAGCAGATGAATCCAAAGGAGCAGCAGAAACTGATACAGTTTGGCACCAGTGGCATCACAGGAGTTGCTTTCAGCTTTGAGCTCAATGTTTGACTGCCTTAGGATCTCCAGCTCCAGATTTTTTCCTCGGGTTTACTTCCAAAGCCTTCCCGTCAATGGCTATACTGCAAGGCATCAGATGTTTTAGACCAGAGTTTTCTTTCCATAGATGAGCTGGCAACCATGGCTGATGAGCCTCATCTGCCCGAAGTGACTGGTTCTAAGGCACCAGTAACCCGGCTTTGTCCCTTCTCCTGTCACAGTCATAGAGTCATAGAAATCAACAACACAGAAACAGGCCCTTCAGCCCATCTAGTCTATGCTGAACCATTCACTCTGCCTCGGCCCACTGACCTGCACAGACTATAGCCCTCCCATCCATGTACCTATCTAAACTTTTCTTCAAAATCAAAATCACATCAACCACTTGTGATGACAGCTCATCCCACACTCTCACCACCCTCTGAGTGAAAAAATTTCCCCTCATGTTTCCCTTAAATATCTCACCTTTTACCCTTAACCTATGACCTCTAGTTGTTGTCTCACCCAGCTGCAGTAGAAAAGGCCTGCTTGCATTTACTTATTCTTTCACCATATTCAAGTACCTCAATTGTTCCATCATGTCTGAACCTGTTATGCACCTCCTTTTATTTCTCAACCAGGGCCTGAGTAACCACGGTTCCCTAAACCTGTTATCCTTGCCTCTTATTCTCACAGGCAGATACAAGATTTGTATTCTCAAAATTTCACTTTTGAAGGCCTCCCACTTACCACCTTTGCCAGAAATGAGCCTGTTCCAACCCACACTTGCCAGATCCTTTCTGATACCATCAAAATTGGCCTTTATCCAATTTAGAATCTCAAGCTGATGACAAGATTATCCTTTTCATTAATTGAAACTAACGGCATTACCTTTTACAGTACGGGACTCCCAGTCAACATGCAGAAAGTTAAAATGATCCACCACCACAACCTTATTTTTTAGATTAGATTTGTGTTCCTTTCATATCACAGAATGTATACAGTCTGCAATCTGAAATTCATACTCTTCACAAGCATGCACAAAACAAGAGAACCCATAAAATGAATGGCAGAACATTAAAGACAGTATATTTACCAATTTCCAACTTTATCAAACAATTAACAGAAAAGGGGGAAAAGGGGCCTATTACAGTTAAACCAGTCTAAATGTGCACATGAGCATTGGAGCTTGTTTCTGTAGTAACTGTGTGTATTGTTTTACTCATGGCGCTGAGTTCCCATCGCCAATCACAGGTAGAACTTCCCCTCTTGGAATCCTTTGACTCATAAAACAGCCCTTACATGAGGTGGGATCCTTCAGGTGTCTTCCCTGATGCTCTTCTCTCCGCACCTCCCGCCAAACGACCCCAAACTAGACTTACTGTCCTGCATAATCTCATCCCGCCCAGCTGTCTAGAATAGCCTCTTGCCTCCCACTGGGCAGAACGTTACCACACGTACCAAGACAATCCTGACTGGCTGACACAACATTCCTAAGATTGAACAACATGGCTCCTTGTCTTCAGCCAAAGCCAAAACACTCTTACTTGCAGGAAACATTGTTTTTGTAGAAAACTACTGAAATAGAATAACTCACAGCATAGCAGTGAAATCTTAACCAGTCATTACATATATTATTTACAACTTTGAGATTCGTCAGCTTGCAGGCAGCCACAAAACAAAAAAACACCCTGGAACCCATTTGAAGAGAAATCTCACACAACAAGACCGTCAAACACCCAGTGTCTGAAAAAAGGGAAGGGAGGTGTTGCAGAGGGGCCAAGTTATTTTGAGGGCAGGTTGGAAGCTAGGGGCAAGGTTTCTGAAATTGATGAGATCAGAATGGGTGAAGGAAGCTGCATCAATGCAGTCAGCAATGTAGTGGAGAAAAATTCTGGGCGTGTTACTGGCGTGAGCTTGGAATGTGGAATCTTCCATGCAATCAATGAAGTCAAAGTCGTGCCCCTGGAAACATATTTGGTTTACTCCTCCCCCTGTCCACCTCCTTATTCTGGATCTACCCTCCTCCTTCCCATTCCCGATGATGGGTCTTTCCCAGAACCTGACTGATTTCATCCATTGATGATGCTGCCTCATCTGATGAGTTTAGCCAGCATTTTGAGTATGTTCCCCTCCCTCCACTCCCCCACTCCCCATGCTGGCTGATCATCAGCAGATGGGCTGCTCAGGGTAATTTTCATCACTGACAGAGGGTAGTACACATCACAGGAGTCACATCACTATCACTCTTTTATTGACCATCAGTGGGGCAGACAGAGGGTCTGAGCAGGCAACACAAGACATTTTCAGTGCAATAACTGATCAAACACCCTTGTTCAGGATGAGGGTCTGCTGCAGTTTGTTTCTGGAGTCAGAGCTTCTCAGAACCGGATGAGTTGTATTCAGTGATGTGTTCAGAGCAGGTCAGGGCAGACATGGGGAGCAGCAGCATTTCAGGCTGGGTCTGGGCAGCAGAATCCCCAGATGGTGAGAGTGTCAGGTGATCACCGGCCTCCTCCTGCAGGAGTTCCTGGAACAGGAAATACAGACGGTCTCTATCAGTTGTACACTAACTGACATTCCTCCCTGCAGGAGTGGGAGCACAGTGCAGGAACACTGCACCGTGTGAGAAGACGGAGATGATACACACTTCCCCACTCCAAGCCTACCCACTGGACCCGCTGTGCTCAGTGACACCGGCACCGACGGAGATTAATAACGTCACACAGAAGTCAGCAGAACCCTCGGATCCTGTCCAGTGGGACAGAATGGAAAGTGGAGGGATATGTCGACTTTGTAAAGAGCATTATTCAGCCAGTCCTTGGGAGACTACACATGGTTCTGGTCACAGTGGTGAATTAAAGGTTCACACTGAATAGTCACAGATCAGAATCACAGCACCGGCTGGGAAAGGGAAGTCTCAGGGTTGTCCTGTGGGACGGAAGGTCACAGAAGTGTTTGATGGGGAGAAGGTACCTCCACTTGTGCCTGGAACTGGACACAGGGTCATTAATACAGGGTAATCACTGAGAGATCAGAAAGAACTCAGGGGAAACTTCTCCCCCAGACAGAGAGAGAGAGAAGGTGGAACTAACCCCACCCCTACTGGGAGCAGCTCGATAATCACATATGGAGGAATTAGAAGGATAGTGAGGGGTGTGATGGACAGAGGTGGGAGAAAGCTGGTGTTACACAGAAACATCAGCATTAACCAGCGAGGATAATTGTCCTGATTCCCTGCTCTAAAAACCATTGAACCCTGTCCAGTGCAGAATGTGGGACTGAGTCACTGAAGATACAGGTAGATGAGCAGCAGTGACCAGCAACTGGAGAACATCTGGACTCTCCTGCCCTGGGAAAAGGCTGTGGCCATCTTTGCCCTCTCATGGTTTTATACACCACTGTATGATCACCGCCATTAAGTTCCAAGGAATTCTCGACTGACCAATCTCTTGTTATTAACTCAGGCCTTCCAGACCTGGCAATATTGTTGTAAATCTTCCTTCCGATTTTCAAATCTCTTACTATCTCTTCTTTCCGTTAGCCTGACGAAGGGTCTCGGCTCGAAACGCCGACTGTACCTCTTCCTATAGATGCTGCCTGACCTGCTGCGTTCACCAGCAACTTTGATGTGTGTTGCTTGAAATTCCAGCATCTGCAGATTTCCTCGTGTTTGCACTCCTAGGTGGTATGTTGCTTACCGAGCACCAGGATCCAGAACATCTCATATCGAGTCCTCGGCATCCTTAAACAGCCAGAGTTCCTGGTCCATGTATGTACCAATGATATAGGTAGGAAGAGTGACAAAGTTGTGTAAAATGAGTTCAGAGAGTTAAGTGTTAGGTTAAAGGTCATTGAGCTCTGTTCCAGGGAAGGCTGAACCTGTACAGATGTGGTTTACACCGAAACAGGAGGAGGACTAATATCCCAGTGGGAAGGCTTGCTAGTACTGCACTGTTGGGGGGAAGGGGGAGAGTTTAAACTAGAGTTGCAGAAGGATGGGAGCCAGGGTGCCAGAGCAGATAGTTGGGAGGTTGTAGAAACAGATATTTTCTGACCTTTGACAAAGTCAGGAATCAAAATGTTGAGTATGGTGTGAACACCGGTCTGGGTTGTACATATTTCAATGCAAGTATTGTAGGAAAGGCAGAGGAGCTCAGGGCGTAGATCACAACATGGCATTTATTGTAATCATTAGTTAGACAGTTGCAGGAGGGCCAAGACTAGCAGCTCAATATTCTGGGATTCCTTAGCTCTAGACAGGAAGGATTAAATGTGGAGAGGTGGCATTACTAGTCAGGGAAAATGTTACAGCAGGTCTCAGACAGACTGGACAAGTCATCTAGTGAGGCTTTATGGGTGAAAATGAGAACTCGGAAAGGTATGAGGCTATATTATAGATGAAGTGCTATTCCATCCCAGTGGATGAAGATGAAATTACTTCACCAAGCACAGATTGATGTGGTCTTTTCAACCACTGATTCACAAGCCGCAGTGATTCGCTCTGGAAAGAGTCATCATACTCCAGGTCAGATGAGAGATAACCCAGGTGAAGCACCTTCAATAATTCCAAAAGACTGAAGTAGGGTAAATACTGAAAGGCTTTTATCCGCAGTAAAACGTGACCTCCATGCTGAGTGTCTGACCCTGGTCTGAGGGGGAGGAGCAGGGCAAAATGCCCTTTATTCAGGATCTGTGGGAGGAGCCACAAGGGAAGTCAGCAGAGGGGCTAGTCCAGACAGTTAACCCAGTTACAACATATATATATATGGTTTACCACACCAGGTCAGGTTTCAGACCACAGTACCCAGGTAGATCCTTCGCATAATCGCGGTGGCGAGGAGGTAGAGAAGAAAAGGAAGGTCAAGTGGCCAGCAATGGCAGATGAGAAGGCTTGGTGTGTGTTTGATGAGGATATCAGTATGATGATGGAGAACACTCTCATGGGAACATCAAAGAGAAAGTTGGAAGTGATGGGCGATATGATTTACGATGTCGGAAAATACCAGTTTGGTTTGGTTGAATTGAAGAAAGCAAAGCCTACGCAGACACCAAGCAGGCGCCAGAAAGAGTTTAATAGGTTGAGGAGAGAGCTTAGATCGTTGAGACAGAGGTGGAAGGTAGCAAGTGAGGGTGACAAGCTAGGGCTTGCTGATCTCCGAGAGCATTTTCGATTAAAGTTAGCATCACTCCGTCGTACAGAATCACAACGTAAAAAGAGAAAGAAGAGAGAGAAGGCAAGAAAGTCGTTCTTTGAGAACCCTCATGAGTTCACAAAGAAACTGTTTGACCAAAGTAAGAGCGGGCAGCTTAACATCTCTCAACAAGAACTTAAGGATCACCTGGCAAGCACTTACTCTAATGAACAGTGGGAGGCTCCTTTGCTTGACATTTCAGGGCTTGTGAAGCCTACCAAGCCAGGAGTGAAGTTCGATCTGTCAGAACCCAAACTGGCAGAAGTTGAACGGTTCATCAGAAAGGCAAGGTCAGGTTCAGTGCCAGGACCTCATGGAATGCCGTATAAGGTGTTCAAGAAGTGTGAAGAGCTGAGGAAATACTTGTGGAGATTGTTAAAGGTGGTGTGGAGACAAGGTATTGTTCCTTTGTCATGGAGTGAGGCTGAAGGAGTTTACATCCCAAAGGAAGAGAATTCTTCTGCATTGAATCAGTTCCAACCAATTTCACTCCTGAATGTAGAGACGAAGATTATGTCGGGCATTCTAGCAGAAAGAATATCTTCATTTGTGATAGAGAATGGATTGGTAAATACATCTGTGCAGAAGGCAGGAATACCATGCTTCCCGGGATGCCTTGAACATACTAGTTTGATATGGCATACCATCCGGGAGTTGAAAAGGTTGAGAAGAAATCTGGCTGTAGTTTAGCTTGATCTCGCAAATGCATGTGGTTCTGTTCCCCATGTCCTGATTGAGTTTGTGATGGAATGCCTATGGATTCCTGCTAAGGTGAGGAACTTTGTTATGCAGTACTACAACGATTTCCAAATGAGGTTTTCCACTCAGCAGTTTACAACTAGGTGGCAGAACTTGGATGTTGGAATCCCAATGATATGTGCGATTTCACCCATCCTTTTTGTGTTAGCCATGGAGGTCATTGTGAGGGCTGCAGAATCAGTGGGACCAGGTGTCGCACTTGATGGCAGAGGAGAGTTACCACCAATATGAGTGTTCATGGACGATCTCACCCTTTTGGATCCTAGCAAGGAGGCAGCGGAAAGTATACTATTCAGACTCAAGGAGCGAATGGATTGGGGAAGAATGAAGTTCAAGACCAAGAAGTCAAGGAGCCTTGTTCTTGGGAGAGGAAAGCTGGTTGACTTTCATTTCACCCTTTGTGGAGAGGAGATTCCATCCATTCAAAACCAACTAGTTAAGAGCCTCGGGCGATGGTACACAGAGGAGCTGAGAGACACCAAGAGGGTTCAAGAGATAGGAGATCAGATCAGCAGAGGTCTGATGTCTGTCGACAAGTGTGGCTTGCCTGCCAAGTTGAAGTTGTGGTGCTTGCAGTATGGACTGATGCCACGGATAATGTGGCCACTAACTGTCTATGAAGTGGCAATGTTCCATGTTGAGGCAATGGAACGGAAGATCAACAAGTATGTGAAGAAGCCAGTTGGAGTACCAAGCAGCCTCACCAATGTTGCAATCCACAGTAGCCAGACAAAGCTTACCATCCCAGTGCAATCCCTTGTTGAGGAGGTCAAAGTAGCTAAGGTAAGATCATTCTTGATGCTCCGGGACTCAAAAGACCCTGTCATCAAGAACTCCCAGCCGGATGTGAGATCAGGCAGGAAGTGGTCAGCCCATGTAGCAGTTGATGAGGCAGAGTCTAGATTGAAGCACAAGGAGACGGTTGGGGCTATCCAGCTAGGCCGCCAGGGACTTGGATGGACAACCCACAAGTGGTGGTCATCTTCTACAGGTAAGGAGCACCCTGAGCTTGTAACACAAGAAATACGAGAGGTAGATGAGGAGAAGAGGTTAACTAAAACAGCTGGCCTGGCCAAACAAGGGGCTTGGACCCGGTGGAAAAGTGTTGAACAACGACATCTATCTTGGAATGTTCTGTGGCAGATGGAACCGCTCCACATTTCTTTTCTATGCAGAGCAGCGTACGATCTGCTCCCAACACCTGCCAACCTCAGCACCTGGTATGAAGATAAGACAGACAGGTGTGCTGCTTGTAGTGAGAAGGGAACACTTCAACATATCTTGAGTGCATGCAGAGTCAATCTTTCCAGCGGCATGTACACTTGGAGACATCACAACATTCTCAAAGTTGTAACAGAAGCGGTTGAGCAGAGAGTACTGCAGCACAACTTATCTCATGCCCCATGCTGCACAGAACATCACATATCATTTGTGAAAGAAGGCTCCAAGTCAAGGGTGTACAGCACAGGCCCAAGATCAAGCATACTTTCTTCAGCCAATGATTGGTGTGTCAAGGTAAACCAGGACGGGAAAGGCAGTTTCCCGGAGCAAATAGCTCTCACCACATTGCGTCCAGATATAATCGTATGGTCTGACACCAGTAGAGAAGTGGTCATTGGTGAACTCACAGTCCCCTGGGAAGACAATGTCAATGAAGCCCATGAGCGCAAGTTAACCAAGTATGCAGAATTAAGACCAGAGTGCAGGGACAGAGGGTGGAAGGTCTCATGCTATCCATTCAAAGTAGGCTGCCGTGGGTTTATTGCGTTCACTTTCCAGAAGTGGCTGCGTGACCTTGGCTTCACTAGAAGAGAGATCAAGTCAACCAGCAGGGCTGTAGCTGAGGCAGCAGAGAAAGGATCAGCATGGGTGTGGACCAAGTACGTTCAGAGGGGCAGATAGTCAGACAGTGTATACATCTTTTGTAAATTCTTCAGTAGTTGCATAGACACCTGAAGAGCAGACTATCTGTTGGATGGAAGTGACCAACAACTCTGATAGAGGAGGATGCCAAGTTTTTAAGCTCATCAGTGGGAGGTGGTGCTTTAGCACTGCTGGCCCACCACCTCGAGGGTGTCTTGATCATAAGCGGGCCGAAACTCCTGCAGACAGGTGGCAGATCAACTGATGATCCCACTGGTGATAGCACAGGACAGTTAACACCTTAGTCCACGTGTATTTTCCATTCTTAGAGGTCACAGCAGTCCCCTGGGGGGTTAATGCTTTTATTGCTGCTTTTGCGAAGGGTGGGGGGGCTTCAGGGCTTCAATGCTCTCCCATTCATTTTATGGGTTCTCTTGTTTTGTGGATGCTTGTGAAGAGTACAAATTTCAGATTGCAGACTGTATACATTCTGTGATATGAAAGGAACACAAATCTAATCTAAAAAATAAAGTTGTGGTGATGGATCATTTTAACTTTCCACATGTTGACGGGGACTCCTGTACTGTAAAAGGTAATACCATTACTTTCAATTAATGAAAAGGATAACTGTTCATCAGCTTGAGATTCTAAATTGGAGAAAGGCCAATTTTGATGGTATCAGAAAGGATCTGGCTAGTGTGGGTCGGAACAGGCTCGTTTCTGGCAAAGGTGGTAAGTGGGAGGCCTTCAAAAGTGAAATTTTGAGAGTACAAATCTTGTATCTGCCTGTCAGAATAAGAGGCAAGGATAACAGGTTTAGGGAACTGTGGTTATTGAGGCCCTGGCTGAGAAATAAAAGGAGGTGCATAACAGGTTCAGGCATGAAGGAACAATTGAAGTACTTGAGTATAAGAAATGCAAGATAACTCTAAAGAAAAAGATCAGGTGGGCTAAAAGAAGGCATGATATTGCTCGAGTAGACTAGATGAAGGAGAATTGTAAGGACTTCTACAGATATGTTAAGAGCAAAAGGATTGCAAGGGGGAAAGGTTGGTCCTTTGGAAGATCAGAAATGTAATCTATGTTTGCAGCCAAAACAGATGGGAAAAACTTTAAATGGATTGTATTTACTCAGGAGATGGTTGCAGAGGCTATAAAAGTAAGGCAAAACAGCAGTGAGGTCATGGACCCTATACAGATGACAGAGGAGGAGGTGGTTGCTATATTGAGGCAACTTACGATGGACATACCCCCCAGGTCTGACAAGATGTTCAATCAGATCCTTTGAGAAGAATTGCAGAAATTGCAGGGGCCCTAACAGAGATATTGAAATCATCCTTAGTGACAAGTGAGGTACTGGACGATTGGTAGATAGGTCGTGATGTTCCGGTGTTTAAGGAAGGCTCTAAGAATAAACCAGGAAATTATAGTCCTGTAAGTCTCACAATAGTAGTGGGGAAAGTATTGTAGGCATTCTAACAGACATGATATATGAGTATTTGGATAGACAGGGACTAACTGGGGACTGTCAGTATAACTTTGTGCATGGTAGGTCGTGACTAATCAATCTTATGGAGTTTTTCGTGGAAGTTACCGGAAAGATGATGAAGACAAGGCAGTGTGTGTTGTCTACATTTGACAAGGTTCCACATGGGAGGTTGGTCATGAAGCTTCGGTCACTTGGCATTCAAGATGAGGTAGCAAATTGAACTGGACTTTGGATTTGCGGGAAAAGCATATCGTTTCCACTCTGACTTGAGGCCTGAGACCAGTGGAGTGCTGCAGGAACCAGTGGTGAGTCCATTGTGGCTTGTCATCCATATCAATGATCTGGATGATAATGTGGTAAATTGGATCAGCTAACCAAGATAACCAATGACACAAAGACTGGGGGTGTAGTAGACAGTGTGGAAAACTATCAAATCTTGTAGCAGGATCTGGACCAGCTGGTAAAATTAGCTGAAAAATGGCCGATGGATTTTAATGCAGAGAAGTGTGAGGTTTTGCACTTCTGGGGGGCCAGCCAGGGTAGATCTTGCACAGGGCACTGAGGAGTGCAGTAGGACAAAGGAATCTGAGAAAACAGGTCCATAATTCTTTGAAAGTGGTGTCACAGTTAGATACGGTTATAAAGAAAGATTTGTCACATTGGCCTTCACAGATCAATGTTTCAAGCATATGCGTAGAGATGTTGAAATTTTATAGTTTCGGTCAACTACCTACAAAAAAGATGTAAGCAAGGTTGAAAGACTACAGAGAAAATTTACAAGGATGTTGCTAGGTCTGGAGGACCTGAGTTGTAAGGAAAGATTGAATAGATTAGAGCTTTATTCCCTAGAACGTAAAAGACTGAGGAGAGATTTTCCTCAATCTGAGAGATATACAAAATGACGAGGGGTATAGATAGGGTAAATGCAAGCAGGCCTTTTCTACTGAGGTTGGGTGACATGACAACCTGAGGTCATAGGTTAAGGGTAAAAGGTGAAATGTATAAGAGGAACGTGAGAGGAAATTTGTTCACTCAGATGGTGGTGAGAGTGTGGAATGAGCTGCAATCGCAAGTGGTTGAAGTGATTGTGATTTTGAAGAGGAGTTTCGATAGGTACATGGATGGGAGCACTATGGACTGGGTGTAGGTTAGTGAGACTAGGCAGGCTGAATGGGTCAGTACAGACTCGCTGACTTTATGACTGGGACAGGAGAAGGGACAAAGCCGGGTTACTGGTGCCTTAGAACCAGTCACTTTGGGCAGATGGGGCTCATCAGTCATGGTTGCCAGCTCATCTATAGAAAGAAAACCCTGATCTAAAACATCTGATGCCTTGCAGTATAGCCATTGATGGGAAGGCATTGGAAGTAAACCCGAGGATAAAAATCTGGAGCAGGAGATCCAAAGGCAATCAAACATTAAGCTCAAAGCTGACTGCAACTCCTGTGATGCCACTGTATCAAACTGGTGCCAAACTGTATCAGTTTCTGCTGCTCCTTTGAATTCATCTGCTGTGTGGAGAGGGGGAGTCTGCTGCATTGGCGACAACCTGCTCTCCAGATCATACTGCCCGAGCTTGTGTATCACATAGACAGCTAGGATGCAGCGTCCATGCTCAACCCCAACCAACAGAGGGTCTGGCCTCACTGACAAGGAAAATCCCATTCAAATCTGTAGATAAGAGTTCATCAAATAGAAAGTTATTGTTCAATACTCCACCACCAAGATAACCAATGAGAAAACATTTATTCAAGTAATGCAGAACAAAGAGGCTTCATGAGATTTCCAGAATTATACACCGTATAGCCACTAGAGGCATATTAAACTGTTATGTACATATAGAACTATTTAAAATACAAACAGATAGTTAATTGTTAAACAGAGGAAGCGTGGCTGTAGAGTGGGGTTACAAGTGCATTTAAGAAAATGGGGATTTAAGCTCCTTATACCGATTATCTTGCTGGCAAGCATGCAGTCTCTGGTGAATAAAATTGATGATCTCAGAGCAAGGGTGCTGAATCAGAGGGACATTAGGACCGCGTGTGTCCTTTGTTTCACTGAGTCCTGGTTAATCCCTTCCTTACCGCATGCAGCGATTCAAATTGACAGGTTTACTATACACCGTCAGGATAGATCGATAGAGTCTCTCAAAAGCAGAGGTGGCGGAGTATGCCTCATGATCAACTCTCCTTGGTGCACAAATATATCAGTGCTGTCCCAATTCTGCTCACCAGACCTGGAATATCCAGCAGTTAAGCGCTGTCCTTTTTACCGACTACGGTAGTTCTCCAGGGTCATTTTGGTAGCAGTCTACATTCCACCTCAGGCCAGTATCAATCAGGCTTTAGGTGAACTGAGCAATGGGATCAACATGCACAAACAGCACATACTCATGCCATCACCATTGAATACTTTGCTTCAGTATTCACTATGGAAAAGTATCTTGGAAATTGTAGGGATGACTTACAGCGGATTGAAAACCCTGAGCATACAGACATTAAGAAAGAGGATGTGCTAGAGCTTTTGGAAATCATCAAGTTGGATAGGTCTCCAGGACAGGATATGTACCACAGACTACTGTAGGAGACGAGGGAGGAGATTACTGAGCCTCTGGCAATGATCTTTGCATCATCAGTCAGTACGAGAGAGGTTCCAGAGGATTGGAGGCTCGCAGATGTTGTTCCCTCATTCAAGAAAGGGAGTAAAGATAGCCAAGGAAATTATAGACCAATAAGTCTTACTTCCGTGGTTGGTAAGTTGATGGAAAAGATCCTGAGAGGCAGGATTTATGAACAGTTAGAGAGGCATCGTATGATTAAGAATAGTCAGCATGACTTTGTCAAAGGCAGGTCATGCCTTACAAGCCTGACTGAATTTTCTGAGGATGTGACTAAACACATTGATGAAGGTAGAGCAGTAGATATAGTAGATATGATGTATATATAGATATCGTGTATATGGATTTCAGCCAGGCCTTTAATAAGGTATCCTATGAAAGGCTTATTGAGGAAGTAAGGAGGCAAGAGATCCAAGGGAACCTTGCTTTGTGG
This sequence comes from Mobula hypostoma, assembly GCF_963921235.1. NCBI lineage: Eukaryota > Metazoa > Chordata > Chondrichthyes > Myliobatiformes > Myliobatidae > Mobula > Mobula hypostoma. The sequence continues at coordinate 727,716 of NW_026948126.1, forward strand.
ATCCAGCATGGTTGTAGACAGGTCATATACTGCATGCAGGTTGGTGACCAGTGGTATGCCTCATGGATCTGTTCTGGGACCCCTTCCCTTCGTGATTTTTATGAATGACCTGGATGAGGAAGTGGAGGGATGAGTTAGTAAATTTGCTGATGACACAAAGGTTGGGGGTGTTGTGGATAGTGTGGAAGGCTGCAAGGTTACAGTGGGACATCGATATGATGCAGACTGGGCTGAGAAGTGGCAAATGGAGTTCAACCCTGATAAGTGTGAAGTGATTCATTTTGGTAGGTTGAGTATGATGGCAACATATAGTATTAATAGTAAGACTCCTAGCAATGCGGAGGATCAGAGGGATCTTGGGGTCCGAGTCCACAGGACACACAAAGCTGCTGTGCAGATTGACTCTATGGTTAAGAAGGCATACGGTGCATTGTCCTTCAACAACTGATGGATTGAGTTTAAGAGTTGAGAGGTAATATTACAGTTATATAGGACCCTGGTCAGGCCCTACTTGGGTTACTGTGCTCAGTTCTGGTCACCTCACTACAAGAGGGATGTGGAAACCATAGAAAGGGTGCAGAGGAGATTTACAAGGATGTTGCCTGGATTGGGGAGCATACCTTATGAGAAGAGGTTGAATAAACTCGGACTTTTCTCGTTGGAGTAATGGAGGATGAGAGGTGACCTGATAGAGGTGTAGAAGATGATGAGAGGCATTGATCGTGTGGATAGTCAGAGGCTTTTTCCCAGGGCTGAAATGGCTATCACGAGAGGGCACGGTTTTAAGGTGCTTGGATGTAGGTACAGATCAGATATCGGGGTAAGTTTTTTACTCAGAGGATGGTGAGTGTGTTGAACACAGAGTCGTGATGGGGGCAGATACGATAGGTACATGGATACTGGGGCAGGTAGGTGGAACTTAGAAAAATAGAGAGCTATGGTCATCTCTAAAGTAAGTACATGTTCGGCACAGCATGGTGGGCTGAAGGGCCTGTATTGTGCTGTAGGTTTTCTCTGTTTCTATGTTCCTACGTTGTTGCAGGTAGAAAGAAGGCAAGACAGCAGCTATACTTCATTAGGAGTTTGAAGAGATTTGGCATGTCAAGCTGTAACAGTGACCATCCATAACTGTGACCGACTGTAGCAGTGAGTTATTAAAGTTGACTGGCTCTAACTGTGACCACTGTAACAGTGACCATCCATAACTGTGACCGGCTGTAGCAGTGAGTTATTAAAGTTGACTGGCTCTAACTGTGACCACTGTAACAGTGACCATCCATAACTATGACCGGCTGTAGCAGTGACAGTTATTAAAGTTGACTGGCTCTAACTGTGACCACTGTAACAGTGAGCATCCATAACTGTGACCGGCTGTAGCAGTGAGTTATTAAAGTTGACTGGCTCTAACTGTGACCACTGTAACAGTGACCATCCATAACTGTGACCGGCTGTAGCAGTGAGTTATTAAAGTTGACTGGCTCTAACTGTGACCACTGTAACAGTGACCATCCATAACTGTGACCGGCTGTAGCAGTGACAGTTATTAAAGTTGACTGGCTCTAACTGTGACCACTGTAACAGTGAGCATCCATAACTGTGACCGGCTGTAGCAGTGAGTTATTAAAGTTGACTGGCTCTAACTGTGACCACTGTAACAGTGAGCATCCATAACTGTGACCGGCTGTAGCAGTGAGTTATTAAAGTTGACTGGCTCTAACTGTGACCACTGTAACAGTGACCATCCATAACTGTAACCGGCTGTAGCAGTGAGTTATTAAAGTTGACTGGCTCTAACTGTGACAACTGTAACAGTGACCATCCATAACTGTAACCGGCTGTAGCAGTGACAGTTATTAAAGTTGACTGGCTCTAACTGTGACCACTGTAACAGTGACCATCCATAACTGTGACCGGCTGTAGCAGTGAGTTATTAAAGTTGACTGGCTCTAACTGTGACCACTGTAACAGTGACCATCCATAACTGTGACCAGCTGTAGCAGTGAGTTATTAAAGTTGACTGGCTCTAACTGTGACCACTGTAACAGTGACCATCCATAACTGTGACCAGCTGTAGCAGTGACAGTTATTAAAGTTGACTGGCTCTAACTGTGACCACTGTAACAGTGACCATCCATAACCTTGACCGGCTGTAGCAGTGAGTTATTAAAGTTGACTGGCTCTAACTGTGACCACTGTAACAGTGACCATCCATAACTGTGACCGGCTGTAGCAGTGAGTTATTAAAGTTGACTGGCTCTAACTGTGACCACTGTAACAGTGACCATCCATAACTGTAACCGGCTGTAGCAGTGACAGTTATTAAAGTTGACTGGCTCTAACTGTGACCACTGTAACAGTGAGCATCCATAACTGTGACCGGCTGTAGCAGTGAGTTATTAAAGTTGACTGGCTCTAACTGTGACCACTGTAACAGTGACCATCCATAACTGTAACCGGCTGTAGCAGTGACAGTTATTAAAGTTGACTGGCTCTAACTGTGACCACTGTAACAGTGAGCATCCATAACTGTGACCAGCTGTAGCAGTGAGTTATTAAAGTTGACTGGCTCTAACTGTGACCACTGTAACAGTGACCATCCATAACTGTAACCGGCTGTAGCAGTGAGTTATTAAAGTTGACTGGCTCTAACTGTGACCACTGTAACAGTGACCATCCATAACTGTGACCAGCTGTAGCAGTGAGTTATTAAAGTTGACTGGGTCTAACTGTGACCACTGTAACAGTGACCATCCATAACTGTGACCGGCTGTAGCAGTGACAGTTATTAAAGTTGACTGGCTCTAACTGTGACCACTGTAACAGTGAGCATCCATAACTGTGACCGGCTGTAGCAGTGAGTTATTAAAGTTGACTGGCTCTAACTGTGACCACTGTAACAGTGAGCATCCATAACTGTGACCAGCTGTAGCAGTGACAGTTATTAAAGTTGACTGGCTCTAACTGTGACCACTGTAACAGTGAGCATCCATAACTGTGACCGGCTGTAGCAGTGAGTTATTAAAGTTGACTGGCTCTTACTGTGACCACTGTAACAGTGAGCATCCATAACTGTAACCGGCTGTAGCAGTGAGTTATTAAAGTTGACTGGCTCTAACTGTGACCACTGTAACAGTGACCATCCATAACTGTAACCAGCTGTAGCAGTGACAGTTATTAAAGTTGACTGGCTCTAACTGTGACCACTGTAACAGTGACCATCCATAACTGTGACCGGCTGTAGCAGTGAGTTATTAAAGTTGACTGGCTCTAACTGTGACCACTGTAACAGTGACCATCCATAACTGTGACCGGCTGTAGCAGTGAGTTATTAAAGTTGACTGGCTCTAACTGTGACCACTGTAACAGTGACCATCCATAACTATGACCGGCTGTAGCAGTGACAGTTATTAAAGTTGACTGGCTCTAACTGTGACCACTGTAACAGTGAGCATCCATAACTGTGACCGGCTGTAGCAGTGAGTTATTAAAGTTGACTGGCTCTAACTGTGACCACTGTAACAGTGACCATCCATAACTGTGACCGGCTGTAGCAGTGACAGTTATTAAAGTTGACTGGCTCTAACTGTGACCACTGTAACAGTGACCATCCATAACTGTGACCGGCTGTACAGTGACAGTTATTAAAGTTGACTGGCTCTAACTGTGACCACTGTAACAGTGACCATCCATAACTGTGACCGGCTGTAGCAGTGAGTTATTAAAGTTGACTGGCTCTAACTGTGACCACTGTAACAGTGACCATCCATAACTGTGACCGGCTGTAGCAGTGAGTTATTAAAGTTGACTGGCTCTAACTGTGACCACTGTAACAGTGACCATCCATAACTGTGACCGGCTGTAGCAGTGAGTTATTAAAGTTGACTGGCTCTAACTGTGACCACTGTAACAGTGACCATCCATAACTGTGACCGGCTGTAGCAGTGACAGTTATTAAAGTTGACTGGCTCTAACTGTGACCACTGTAACAGTGACCATCCATAACTGTGACCGGCTGTAGCAGTGAGTTATTAAAGTTGACTGGCTCTAACTGTGACCACTGTAACAGTGACCATCCATAACTGTGACCGGCTGTAGCAGTGACAGTTATTAAAGTTGACTGGCTCTAACTGTGCATCCATAACTGTGACCGGCTGTAGCAGTGAGTTATTAAAGTTGACTGGCTCTAACTGTGACCACTGTAACAGTGACATCCATAACTGTGACCGGCTGTAGCAGTGAGTTATTAAAGTTGACTGGCTCTAACTGTGACCACTGTAACAGTGACATCCATAACTGTGACCGCTGTAGCAGTGAGTTATTAAAGTTGACTGGCTCTAACTGTGACCACTGTAACAGTGACCATCCACTGTAACTGTGACCACTGTAACAGTGACCACATAACGGCTGTAGCAGTGAGTTATTAAAGTTGACTGGCTCTAACTGTGACCACTGTAACAGTGACCATCCATAACTGTGACCGGCTGTAGCAGTGAGTTATTAAAGTTGACTGGGCTCTAACTGTGACCACTGTAACAGTGACCATCCATAACTGTGACCGGCTGTAGCAGTGACAGTTATTAAAGTTGACTGGCTCTAACTGTGACCACTGTAACAGTGAGCATCCATAACTGTGACCGGCTGTAGCAGTGAGTTATTAAAGTTGACTGGCTCTAACTGTGACCACTGTAACAGTGAGCATCCATAACTGTGACCGGCTGTAGCAGTGACAGTTATTAAAGTTGACTGGCTCTAACTGTGACCACTGTAACAGTGAGCATCCATAACTGTGACCGGCTGTAGCAGTGAGTTATTAAAGTTGACTGGCTCTAACTGTGACCACTGTAACAGTGACCATCCATAACTGTGACCGGCTGTAGCAGTGAGTTATTAAAGTTGACTGGCTCTAACTGTGACCACTGTAACAGTGACCATCCATAACTGTGACCGGCTGTAGCAGTGACAGTTATTAAAGTTGACTGGCTCTAACTGTGACCACTGTAACAGTGACCATCCATAACTGTGACCGGCTGTAGCAGTGAGTTATTAAAGTTGACTGGCTCTAACTGTGACCACTGTAACAGTGACCATCCATAACTGTGACCGGCTGTAGCAGTGAGTTATTAAAGTTGACTGGCTCTAACTGTGACCACTGTAACAGTGACCATCCATAACTGTGACCGGCTGTAGCAGTGAGTTATTAAAGTTGACTGGCTCTAACTGTGACCACTGTAACAGTGACCATCCATAACTGTGACCGGCTGTAGCAGTGACAGTTATTAAAGTTGACTGGCTCTAACTGTGACCACTGTAACAGTGACCATCCATAACTGTGACCGGCTGTAGCAGTGACAGTTATTAAAGTTGACTGGCTCTAACTGTGACCACTGTAACAGTGACCATCCATAACTGTGACCGGCTGTAGCAGTGAGTTATTAAAGTTGACTGGCTCTAACTGTGACCACTGTAACAGTGACCATCCATAACTGTGACCAGCTGTAGCAGTGAGTTATTAAAGTTGACTGGCTCTAACTGTGACCACTGTAACAGTGACCATCCATAACTGTGACCAGCTGTAGCAGTGAGTTATTAAAGTTGACTGGCTCTAACTGTGACCACTGTAACAGTGACCATCCATAACTGTGACCGGCTGTAGCAGTGACAGTTATTAAAGTTGACTGGCTCTAACTGTGACCACTGTAACAGTGACCATCCATAACTGTGACCAGCTGTAGCAGTGAGTTATTAAAGTTGACTGGCTCTAACTGTGACCACTGTAACAGTGACCATCCATAACTGTGACCGGCTGTAGCAGTGACAGTTATTAAAGTTGACTGGCTCTAACTGTGACCACTGTAACAGTGACCATCCATAACTGTGACCAGCTGTAGCAGTGAGTTATTAAAGTTGACTGGCTCTAACTGTGACCACTGTAACAGTGAGCATCCATAACTGTGACCGGCTGTAGCAGTGACAGTTATTAAAGTTGACTGGCTCTAACTGTGACCACTGTAACAGTGACCATCCATAACTGTGACCGGCTGTAGCAGTGAGTTATTAAAGTTGACTGGCTCTAACTGTGACCACTGTAACAGTGACCATCCATAACTGTGACCGGCTGTAGCAGTGAGTTATTAAAGTTGACTGGCTCTAACTGTGACCACTGTAACAGTGACCATCCATAACTGTGACCGGCTGTAGCAGTGACAGTTATTAAAGTTGACTGGCTCTAACTGTGACCACTGTAACAGTGACCATCCATAACTGTGACCAGCTGTAGCAGTGAGTTATTAAAGTTGACTGGCTCTAACTGTGACCACTGTAACTGTGAGCACTGTAACAGTGACCATCCATAACTGTGACCAGCTGTAGCAGTGACAGTTATTAAAGTTGACTGGCTCTAACTGTGACCACTGTAACAGTGACCATCCATAACTGTGACCGGCTGTAGCAGTGACAGTTATTAAAGTTGACTGGCTCTAACTGTGACCACTGTAACAGTGACCATCCATAACTGTGACCGGCTGTAGCAGTGACAGTTATTAAAGTTGACTGGCTCTAACTGTGACCACTGTAACAGTGACCATCCATAACTGTGACCGGCTGTAGCAGTGACAGTTATTAAAGTTGACTGGCTCTAACTGTGACCACTGTAACAGTGACCATCCATAACTGTAACCAGCTGTAGCAGTGAGTTATTAAAGTTGACTGGCTCTAACTGTGACCACTGTAACAGTGACCATCCATAACTGTGACCAGCTGTAGCAGTGAGTTATTAAAGTTGACTGGCTCTAACTGTGACCACTGTAACAGTGACCATCCATAACTGTAACCGGCTGTAGCAGTGAGTTATTAAAGTTGACTGGCTCTAACTGTGACCACTGTAACAGTGAGCATCCATAACTGTGACCGGCTGTAACTATGACTGACTGTAACTGTGACAGAATGTAATTGTGACTGACTGTAACTGAGACTGACTGTAAATGTGACCGGCTGTAACTGTGGACTGACTGTAACTGTGACCGGCTGCAGCAGTGACCAGCTGTAACTGTGACCAGCTCTTACTGTTATTGCTGGATCTGTGAATGGCTGTAACTGCGTCCGTCTGTAACAGTGACCGGCTATATCAGTTACCGGGTGTAACAGTGACCTTCTGAATCTGTGACTGGCTGTATTAGTGACCAACTGTGACAGTGATAGGCTGTAACAGGGACGATCATAACTGTGACCGACTGTAACAATGAATGCCTGTAACTCTGACCACTGTAACTGTGACCAGATGTAAATGCGTCTGGCTGTAACTGTAACCAGCTGCAGAGTGACTGGCTGTAACTGTAACCACTGGAACAGTGAATGGCTTTAGAGTGACTGGCTGTAACTGTAACCATTGGAACAGTGACCAGCTGTAACAGCTGAAATCCTGAGGATTCCTTGGCTGTGTAAGTCCAGGGAAGACACTCTCTGGTCCCACCAAATTTGAGAGATTGAGATGGCTCTCCCACACCAAACCCGGTTTGTGTGGATGCTGTGTAATTTGCTACCCTGTTACAAATTAATGCATGAAATAACAGACAGTACACTGCATACGAGTCAAGGAATTATATATATCAATCTTAACTTAACTAAAGGGTTAGTAAAGAAAAACAAAACAGAAAGGGCCCATTTTAATTAAACAATCAAATGTGTACAAGTTGGAGCTCAGATTTTCATCATATTCATCAAACCTTGATTGGTCCCGCCCCTGGCTTCGATGAATCACGGTCCCCTCCAGGTCGAATCCTATGACCTCCTCTCTCCAGTGTCTTCTATCTTCAGCTCCAGCCGAACAAAAGCCCAAGCCCGGCCTTAGTGTCTCTCCCCAGAGAAACATCCCCTCAGCTCCACCATCCTAACTGGATGGCACACAGTTCTCCTCATCCCTTATCTTCAGCAATGACCCAAACAAGCTGAAAACAGAACAGACTACTCTTACAGAGCTGCTAAATGAAATACATACAGCACAGCAGTAAAGATGTGAACCAGGGCATTACACTCTCCCCCCACCAAATTAGTCATGTCCACATGACTTTGAAATAATTTGTCATTCCATATTAATAACACCATTTCCAAAGGAATCCCATGATGTGAGAGCCTCCAGTCCATTTGTAAATGGTAGTGTAATGCCCTGGTACATATTTTTTACTGTTATACTGTAGGTATTTCATTCAGCAGCTCTGTAAGAACTGTTTGTTCTGCTTCCAGCCTGTGTGAGTTATTGTTGCAGATAAGGGATGATGTGGAATGTGTGCCATTCAATTAGCGGGAGGTTTTTCTTGGTGAGGGACAGTAACATTGGTCTTGGGATTTTGTTCAAGAGGAGATGAAGAGAGAAGACACTGGGGAGCGATGTTCCCTCTAAGCTGTGCGCATGTGAGCATGCACGCACACACGTTTTTCAACCAGCGCACAAAGGAAATTAATGTGCACACAAAAGGCTAGTTACCTAAAATAATGTTAAAAGTTAAAGTCTGTCACGAGCCTTGTGGCCCATCAGGCCGGTGCTTATGCCAGTTTCCAACTAAAATAATGTAGTAATTAATGATTAGACTTATTGAAAATAATCTTTTAGCTGAATGTTTCTGTTAACTAGTTAGTCGGTTTTTCAAATACCACAATGCACGTCATTAATTTATGTCATCTCACCTTTCCTGTTCCGGTTTGTACAGCTGCATCATGGCGGCGGCCATCTTTGGCGGACAATGTTCATATCGTAAAGTTTATAAAGATCTGTTTCAAATCCTGTAGATAGCTTATTAAGTTTATATTGAAAAAGATCATTCAAATGACCCTGTGGCTAAATACTGTCACAAGAAATTGATAAATATCACAAACAAAGTAGCTTTACAGGTTTTAAGTGATGTCTTTGATGAACTGGCTGCAGTGTGCAAGATTCTGCAAAAGAGAGGCCTGACACCGATTGATTCACTTCATTTTGCATGAGGCAAAATTAACAAGACAAGAAAGCACTATCTGGGAGACAATGGTTCGTGGAGTGACAAAGTTAAAGTTTTGCTAAAGCAACAACATGAAGAAAGCGTCACAGTAGATACAAGTTCGCTGTTGACTTTTATAAATAGTCTTTGTGTTCATTTAGAAGAAAGGTTTCCTGAAGATGAGGTACAAGAATGGTCAGCTTTTGATTTCTCCGCAGTTGCGGTTTGTAACTTCACATTTGGCGATGAATAAGTTAATGCCTTATGTCTAAAATATCATGATCTTCTAGCTGAAAATACTGTAATAGTTAGAGAGTTTTATGATTTCAAATTTTTTGTGAAAGAAAAAATTAAATCCGAACTGATTTCAAACTTTGCTCAAATGGTGGCATTTGTACTTCAAAATGAACAGTTTTGCGACCTTGCACAGTTGATGGACATTGGGGGAATCTTACTTGTGTCAGTGCGGACAGTAAGCGAGGTTTTAGCCTAATGAATCAACTCAAAAACAAGCTGAGAAACCGTTTAGGTGAATGTCATTTGGATATGTTAATGAGAATCAAAAGCTATCAATTGGATGAAAGTTCTATTAGTCTAGATAGAATTTACAATGAATGGGTAAATGCCAAAGGCAGGAGAGAGAAATAAAAACTGAGGGACTTAAATATGTATGTTATTTTGCTGCTATTCTGTGCAGTTTTATGTCAAATATTTTGTAAACCTACATAACCTGTGCCACGTGTGCATTCAGTGCACACATACTTCTGTCAGAGGAAGAAAATTTGCACAACATAAGATTTTTGTGCACACTGACTACTAAAAATTAGAGGGAACATTGCCGGGGAGAATTGCTCGTAGCATACGATCCGGTGGGGGACCCGTTTGCTCAAGATGGATTGTGAGTGACGTTTGGAAGGTGGCGTGTGCTTTCACGTTGATCGAGGACCCTGCGCATGAGTGGAAGAGCTCCAACTTGTGCACATTTGACTGTTTAATTTGAATAGGCCCTTTTCTTTTCGTTATTCTTTACTAACCCTTCAGTTAAGATTCATAAATATAATTCCTGTAATCTTATGCAGTGTACTGGCTGTTATTTTGTGCCATTAATTTCTAACAGGGTAGCAAATGACACAGCATTCACACAAACTGAGGTTTGGGCTGGGATCCAGTGCACCTCAATCTCAAGAGTTTTGTGGGGCCGGACGTTGTTTTCCCTAGACTTACGCAGCCAAGGAAACCGGGGTGTTTCAGTACTTCCATATCTCACTGGGGGATAGTCGTAGCACTCTCTTCCCCTAGTGCTACATAGGTCAGTCTATCTGGGGGTCCGCTAACTCTGTGAGACCTTCTAATCCCATCATCTTCAATATCAGACTTCTGGTCTACGTGGCGAGGTCTCCCCTGGTCTGTCACTCGTGCCTTCCTGCAACTCGGATCCCTCTTCACTACATAGGGCGTTGTCACCCAGCGGTGAGCTAACTTATGCTACCCAGGTAGCCCCCAATTCTTTATGAGGACTTGCTGTCCAGGCATGAGTTGGGAGAACTGAATCTTTTGATCATCCCTCCTCTTGTTTCCTTCATTCTGCTTCGCAGCTGTGACTCCAGCTAATTCATAAGCCATTTTCAGCTCCCTTCTCATATCAGACACATACTTCTGATCGGTCTTTGGTGGTAATTCACCCTCATTAGTCCCAAAACAAAGGTCGATGGGCAACATTGCCTCGTGCCCAAACATCGGATCATATGGCTAGTACCTGTTAACTTCATTTCGTGTACAGTTTTAGAAGTGGATCAGATGTCCAATATGTTGATTCCACTTTTTCTTCTTGCTGATCTTCAAGGTTCCGAGCATATCTAACAAGGTCCGATTAAACCTCTTGGGCTGGGGAATCACACTGCGGATGATAAGGAGTTGTCCTTGGGTTCTCGACTCCAAGCATGCTCAGTAACTCATAGATGAGCCTGCTCTCGAAATCCCGTCCCTGATCACTATGTATCTTCCTGGTGAAGCCATATAGATGAAATACTTCTCCCACAATACATTGGCCACCATGGACTCCCTCTGATCCCTGGTAGCGAAGGCTTTCTCATATCTGGTGTAGAGATCCATGATGACCAAGACATTCGCCATGTTGCTGGCATCGGGTTCTATTGACAGGAGGTCCATGCACTCTGCAAGTGGGACAACAGAGCGGCCGTCATAGGCAGTGTTTTCATCCGTATACATGGAATGCATGACCTGCGGTACTCTTCGAACTCCAGCTTCATCATCATGCAGTGACTTCAGCACAATCCTCCGATATTTCTCAGGCAGAACCGGCTGTGAATGCTGAGGTCAGTCTGGAGGCGACGTGACCTGGTATAGGATCTGGTTCCTCAATTCCAATCTGTGTCATTCTCTCTGTAATGGAGGCACCACAACATGTTTCATCTTCTCCTTTTGGGCCATGTCTCCCCTTTTGTCCTCTGACCAAATGGTATCTATGTCTGGGTCATCTCGCTGAGCAGCTGTCACTCCCCCAGGACCCAATTCCGACTGTTCATTTTCAGAGCAGTCAGGTTGCAGTAAGATTGTGGAATGGCGTTGTCAGAAGCTCCCAACTGATCTACCTGGTCTTTCCTCTGCCTTCACTGTGATGGAAAACTGGCACATGGCTTTCATTCCCGGGGCAGGATCACTCTCCCACTCTTTGTCCCTGTCCAGTCCCTCATGCACCCGTCGGGACAAAAGCATCAGTATCAATGTTCCTGTTTTCCAGCTGGCTCTTCAGGCTGAAATCATAGGCAGACAACACCGCCAACCATCAATGGCCTGTGCCATCCAATTTCACTGAGGTCAGGATTTAAATTAAGGGATTGTTGTCTGTTCTCACCTCAAACTTGGCACCATAGACTTATCCAACACAGCTCATTTCATTGTCAGGAGCTCCAACTTGTCCAGGAGATAGTTTTTCTCAGAGGGTGAAAGAGTCTGGCTGCTAAATGCAACAGGCCTCAATCCAGTACCCTGATCCTGATACAGGACAATCCCTAAGCCCTTTCTGCTGGCATTCGTATGCCATATATTTGGCAATCGGGGGTCTGCAAAGGCCAACACAGGCACCTGGGTCAACATCTCCTTCATCGACTGAAAGGCCACTTCACATTTCTCATCCCATCTCACTCCAAAATGCTCTGAAGGGGAAAGATAATATTTATCGTCCTCTCCTTTCATCTTCGTCCCTTTCTTCCCCAAAGGATGGTCACCGCATAGAAGCTGATTTAAAGGGTGACTCACTCAAGACTAATCCTTCATGAACCTCCAATAGTACCTGCAGAACATAAGAAGCGAGCATAGGGTGCTCACAGTCTGGGGCCTTGGCCATGTGGTCACCTCCTCGATCTTAGATGGAACTGTAGCCACTCCATTCCTTGAGATTATCTGCCCAACATAGTTGATAGACATCTTACAGAACTGGCACTGGTCCAAAGAAAGTTTTATCCCTTCAGCTTTCAGGCGGCACAGCACCTTCAGCAGCCTCGCTTCATGTTCCTCCGAGGTGGACCTGAACAATATGAGATTGTCCAGATACACCAGAGCCTCAAGCAAGTTCACATCCCCACTGTTTTCTCCATGTCACGCAAGATAGTCGCTAATGCTCCTGATATGCCCTGGGGCATCCTTTCAAATTGGAAGAATCCCAGGGGACGTATGAATGCCATCTTTGTCAGGCTCACTCATGGGGATCTGATAATACCCACGCCTTCAGTCGAGCACACTGAGTCACTTCACACAACTCATACAGTCCACCGTGTTTTCCATCCTTGGGTATGTAGACTGGTCGGGGACGGTACATCTGTTCAGAGTCCTGTGGATCACACACATCCGCACCTTCCCCTTCTCCTTCTTTCTTTTCCAGTCTTTTTATTAATTTTAAAATTATGAATAAAACAATACAATAATAATATTAATAAACAGAAAATGGGATTACATTATTGATAACTAACATTAGCAAATACAAATTGCTAATCATACAAGAATGCTAAATCTCCCCAGTTCCAAATACAATTGAAAATGTAAAGAATAAAAAAAAACTTTAAAAAAAGAAAGAAACCCCCAAACTAGAAAAGAAAAAAAAAATAAAATGATGCTAAGCAAAACTAAACTAAACTAAATTAAAACAAAGTCGGGCTAACATATTACATCGGATACCATTATTAATGTCGTTAACTCCACTCCTCTATCTGTATATTTTAGTTAAAATATAGGATTCGAAAAAGATCAAACTATGTCATATGAAAATGTTGAATAAATGGTCTCCACGTTTTTTCAAATTTAACCGAGGGATCAGAGGTGCCACTTCTAATTTTCTCTAAATTTAAACAAGTTATAATTTGAGAAAACCATTGAAATGTAGTAGGAGGATTGACCTCTTTCCAATTCAATAAGATAGATCTTCTAGCCATTAATGTAAGAAATGCAATTATCTGACAGGCTGACGGGGATAAGTAACTATCTTCAATCATCAGTAACCCAAAAATTGCAGTAATGGGGTGAGGTTGTAAATCGCAGAACTGTAGAAATAATATCGACGATATGTTTCCAATATTTATCCAAAAAAGGGTAAGACCAGAACATATGAGTCAAAGAAGCAACTTCGGAATGACATCCATCACAAATAGGGCTAATGTGAGAACAGAAATGAGCTAATTTATCTTTAACATATGAGCCCGATGTACCACCTTAAATTGTATCAATGCATGTTTAGCACATAAAGGGGACAGATTAACGAATTGAAAGATTTTCCCCATTTTACTGTAGATATATGAAATTGAAGTTCCCTATCCCATTCAGTCTTAATTTTATCAGATATATCTAAATTTATTTTCATAATCAAATCATAAATGATTGCTATTAAACCCTTCTGATAAGGATTTAAACCTAAAATTTTTTCCGTAATATCAAATGCATATGAAGTTGGGAATGTAGTATTTAAAAAATTCCTAATTTGTAAATATCTGAAAAAATGAGATTTAGGTAAATTATATTTATTAGATAACTATTCAAAGGACATAAAACAGCTATCCAAAAATAAATCCCGAAAGCTTAATAGACCCTTCATTTTCCATACCACAAAAGCTTGGTCTGTAAGGGATGGTTGAAAAAAAAGTTAGATATAATTGGACTCGATAAAATAAATTGGTTCAAACCAAAGAATTTACAAAATTGAAACCATATTCGTAATGAATGTTTAATTATTGGATTAATCATTTGTTTATTTAATTTGGAAAGGACAAATGGAAAAGAAGTCCCTAAAATGGAAGTCTGAGAAAACACTTGTACAGATTTACATTCCAGGTTTACCCATTGTGGGCATAATGTTATATCTAAATCTTGTGTCCAAAATATTAAATATCCAATATTGCCCAATAGTAAAATCTAAAATTTGGCAGTGCCAAACCACCATCCTTTTAAGACTTCTGTAAATATTTTTTACTTAATCTAGGATTTTTATTTTGCTATATGTATGAAGAAATTTTAAAATCCAAGATATCAAAAAAGGATTTAGAAATAAAAATTGCTAATGCTTGAAACAAGTGTAAAAATTTAGATAAAACAATCATCTTGATAGCATTAATTCGACCAAGCATTGATAGAGACAAAGGGGACCACTTAGTAAACAATTGTTTAACCTGATCGATTAGAGGCAAAAAAAATATATTTAAATAAGTCCTTATATTTCTGAGTAATTTTAACACACAGATAGGTAAAATAATCAGTAACTATTCTGAATGGTGGATATCTATAAATTGGAACCTACATATTTAAAGGAAAAAAGTTCACTCTTATTAGGGTTCAATTTATAAACTGAAAAATTACTAAACTGATCAAGCAAGGATATTACTGCCGGAATAGATTTTTCAAGATTAGAAACAAACAGTAATAAATCATCAGCATACAGAGATAGCTGATGTATTTCATTCCCCCGGGTAATACCAAATAGATAGATGATTCACGAATAGCAATGGCCAAAAGTTCCAATGTGATATCAAATAACAGTGGACTAAGAGGACAACCTCGCCTAGTGCTGCGAAACAACTGGATAAAGGGACATCTTTGATTATTGGTAAGTACCGACGCCAAAGGAGTAAGATATATTATTTTAATCCAAGATATAAATATTGGACTAAAATTAAATTTCTCAAGAGTGGTAAATAAGTATGCCCATTCAACTCTATCAAACGCTTTCTCAGCATCTAATGAAATGACATATTCTGGAATTCTAGACGAAGGAGTGTAAGCAATATTTATTAATCTCCTAATATGTAAAAAAAAATGTAATGATTTTTAATAAATCCAGTCTGATCAACGGAAACAATTTGAAGCAACACCTTCTCCAATCAAGTTGCTAATATTTTAGAAAAAATCTTAGAATCCACATTCAACAGGGACATAGGCCTGTATGATACACATTCGGTAGGATCTTTGTCTTTTTTAAGAATTAAAGAAATAGTGGCAACTTAAAATGATTGTGGTAATTTACCTAAATGTAGCCCCCCTGGCCAGCCTCAGGGTCGCTCGGCTCGCTGTTGTCTCAGGAAAGAGCCTCGGCCCCGCCAAACTGGGTAATTAGTTTGTGTGGATGCTGTGTGATGTACCCCACCCCGCCCAAATAACAGACAATACACAACATACGATTAAATGATTTACAGTTTATAGATATTACTGGAACTATATAATTAATAGAGAATAAAATATAAAAGGAAAATAAAAGGCGCCACACTTATCAAAGTTCAATCTCTTCGTGCACAAACAGTTGGAGCTCGGCACCCTCCTTCTTCACCCTGCAACCCCTCTGACCACCTCGACCTGCCACCAGGGACCAACAACGGTGGTCAATCAGACGCTCCACACGAGTCCGTCTCCGTCTCCTCTCCTCACCGAACACCCTGGACCTCGGACTCCTGCTCGGGGTCCGACCCCGTTAGCGGACACACAGCACCTGGTCCATCCTCTGTCTCTCTCTCCTGCCTTCTCCCAAAAACTCGCAGATCACAATATCTTACAGACACACAGGAAAAAATAACAACTATCCCAATTTGTTCGTAACACTTTTTTATCAGTAACATGATCCAAACAAACTGCTAGCGGGAGGACTTTCTCAGCAGTTAACGTAACAAAGAAGCCATTTCAATTATAACACAACAAAGAAGCCATTTTAATTAGACTACACAGTAACATAAAAGAATAAACCCCTTACATATAGATAAAACTTTCTTGAAGATTCTGTGTAGCCAAGGTGAGAGAATATCAGAAAAGAATTTAAAAACTTCTACCGTGTAACCATCTGGACCAGGTGCTTTACCAGAATTCATCAAAGAGCTAGCATTTTTAATTTCATCTTCAGTAATGGGAGATTCTAATACTAAATGTTCATTGAATGATAATTCCGGGAAATTCAATTTCCTTAAAAATTTATGCATTATAGTAGAGTCAACATGAGATTCTGATTGATATAGTGAAGTGTAAAACTCTTGAAAGGATTTGTTTATCTCATCATGGTCAACTGTCAAATGACCATCAGTTTTACGAATTTTAAGAATCTGACGTTTAACCGAAGCAGTTTTCAATTGGTTGGCCAATAATTTACCAGATTTATCACCATGTATATAGAACTGACTCCTAGTTATAATAAACTGATTTTCAGTCGAAGATGTTAATAATAAACCATACTCCATTTGAAGCTCAACTCTCTTTCTATAAAGTTCCTTACTGGGAGCAATAGGGTATTCATTATCAATTTCTTTAATCTTATCAACCAACATATGTATTTCATTATTAATTCCTTTTTTCAGTCCAACAGAGTATGAGATAATTTGACCACATACATATGCTTTAAAAGTATCCCATAAAGTCCCACTAGAAATTTATTCTGTAGCATTTGTTGAAAAGAAGAAAACGATCTGATCCTTAATTAAATTAACAAATTTCGAGTCTTGAAGAAGAGTAGAATTAAACCGCCACTGTCTAATGCTGGAAGGTGTATGCATTAATTTAATAGATAGTTTCAAAGGCGCGTGGTCGGAAACTGTGATGAAATCATATTTACAGTCAATAACAAATGGAATTAGATGACAGTCAATGAAGAAGTAGTCAATTCTAGAATTGTGATGATATACATGAGAAAAAAATGAAAATTCTTTATCCTTGGGATACAGAAATCTCCAAATTTCTAAAATTCCTGTGTCAACCATAAAACAGTTAATAAGAGTAGCAGATTTATTTGGAAGTGTCTGATTAGAGGCAGATCTATCCATCAAGGGATTCAAACAACAGTTAAAATCCCCACCCATTATCAACATATAATAGTTTAAATTAGGAAGAGATGTAAACAAATACTTAAAAGATTCAGGATAATCAAGATGTGGTGCATAAACATTCACCATAACAACATTTTTGTTAAACAGTAACCCAGTAATTAACAAAAATCCAGCATTTGGATCTGAAATAGTTTCATAGTGAATAAATGAAATGGAAGAATGTATAAAATTGGAAACACCTTGCACTTTAGCAATCGAGTTCAAATGACATTGTTAATCCTTCCAAAACCTAAAAAAATGCTGACTGTCCTCTTTCCTCACATGAGATTCTTGTGCAAAAATAATATGCGCATTCATTCTGTGGAATGCATTAACAACATTCTTCCGTTTAATTTGATGGTTTAAACCGTTTGTATTCCACAAAACAAAGTTAATAATTTTATGCATGCAACTAAAGTTAACCATTTGGTATATAGAGGGTTAACCAGAATAGAACCTCATGAATCCAGAAGAGGAAGAAGAGGTTTGAAGAGGAACTGGAAGTTACGACATTTTGGACATTTTTGTAGTTGCGAGTCAGCCCCGTTGAGAAAAAAACTAAGCTAAAATTAGAAAGACCCCACCCCTCCCCGGCAAAAGCTAGAAGAAGGCCAAAGAGAGGTCAGAAAGCAATCTAACACAAAATCTAACCCCATCTTTCTGGAAGGCAGCCCAAAAGTTACATGTTTTTATATAAGGAAAACCAAAAGAAATTACTCTAGACAAATATAAACTGCAGTTGCTGAAAACATAGGACAAAATATCTTCTTACTAATATTTAATTAAAAAAAATCAAGCACCAACTCGTATTGTTAACTCTTTTCAAACCAAAACAATAAGAAAGATGCAACAAGGGAGAGCAAAAACAAAATAGGGGAAAAAAAGCAAAAACGCCATCTTGAGTTATAAGGAGACAGAAAAAAGCCGAATACTTCCCCAACCATTTCAAAAAAGAAACAAAATTAAGCCCTAAATCTTCTACTTAATTACTTTCAAAAACAGAAAAGTGAAATTAAGGAAAGAAAATGATTTTTTTAAAAAACAGGCAGAATCATTAAGAGAAAAGAAAAAAAAAACTTTAATCTGAAAGTATAGAAAAAATACCTACACTATAAGCCAAGAACATAAATCTTCAGATTATCAAAGATCCAAATCTATAAATCTATTACGAGCCAAGAAAAACAATAAGAACAAACATGAAAAAAGAAGCAATAGATTAATTAGGTGTTAGGAGACAAATTCAGATCATCAAGAAGTTTTTGAGCTTCAGTCAGTGATTTAAAAAGACAATGGGAATTATTGGGAAGGACAACTCTCAAACAAACAGGATAAAGGAGGGCAGGTTTAAAACCTCTTTGATAAGATTTAGAAGATAATGATTTAAAAGCCATCCACTCCCTTAAAATCTCCAGTCTAAAATCGTCAACCAAACAGAACTTGAAACTTTGGAATTCAGTCATTCCTATTTTATTGGCAGCTCGTATCAGACAATCCTTAATGTGAACATAATGGAACCAGATAATAACAGCTCTTGTTTTAGAACCTGCTACTGGTTTGGCAAAATGGATATGGTGGGCTCGGTCTAATAATGGAGAGTCATCCATAACCTCTGAGCCAAACACGTCCATTAAGAATTGAGAAAAAAATTTAGCAGGATCACCCTTCTCAACATCTTCGGAAAGTCTAATTATCTGCATGTTCTGTCTCCGTGAGTGATTTTCAAGATCAATGATCTTGGATTTAAAACGTTCCAACATTTGAGATGTCGAAGATAAATTTTGCTCCAAGACTTCAATGCCCCGATCTCTTCGCCGAACAGCTACAAGTCAGGCAATTCGTGCTTGCTGTTGTTCAAATTCACGTCTGAATGATCTGAAATTATCTTCAACTGTCTTTGAAACTTCTTGAATTGCAGAAAATCCGTGAGAAAATTTTGCATCTTGGCGGTTGAATTTTTCATCCAAAAGGTTCGAAATTGTATCTAAAGTTAATGGGATGTCCATAGCTGATTCAGCATCGCCATTTTTTCTTTCCTTGCTGTCAGAATCTTTGCTGCTTTTAACGTCTCTTCATTTGAGAGTTGCCATTTCTAATAACTTGAAGTCAAAGTTCAAAAATTGTAATTGTATATAAACCCTTTAGTGTAAGTTTAATCAAAATTATAAGGGCGGTTATGGGTAAAAATAAGTAAAGGGGATGGAGCGAAGCCAAAGAGTGCCTCACGCCCTGCGCACCACCTAGAAAGTCCCCTTCCCATTCTCTGAACGGCGTGTCCTCTGTCATCCAGATGGCATGGCAAGTGCTCTTGGAACAGCCTGCATCAAACACTTCAGTAGAAAACACATCTTCCAGCTACAACATCTTCTCTATCGACCTCTTCTTCCAGACTCCAGGTTACGGGGAGTTTCCAAAGTTGAATGAATCGGCAGTCAACTTTCCCCTTTTCAGATAGTTTCTCCCTGGCTTGTCTCACAGGGACATTAGACATTATCATCACCATAAAGACTTGAGCCAGTGGCATTCCCTGCTGGAAGTTGGCTTCCCTTTTCATAGTGTTCCTGACAATCACTGCCATCCTGTTTGCCTGTACAACTCAGGTCTTCTGCAGTTCAGGCCTCACCAGTACCCGAGCAGGTAATAGAACATAGAACATAGAATAGTACAGCACAGTACAGGCCCTTCGGCCCACAATGTTGTGCCGTCTCTCAAACCCTGCCTCCCATATAAGCCCCCACCTTAGATTCCTCCATATACCTGTCTAGTAGTCTCTTAAACTTCACTAGTGTATCTGCCTCCACCACTGACTCAGGCAGTGCATTCCACGCACCAACCACTCTCTGAGTAAAAACCCTTACTCTAATATCCCCCTTGAACTTTCCACCCCTTACCTTAAAGCCATGTTCTCTTGTATTGAGCAGTGGTGCCCTGGGGAAGAGGCGCTGGCTATCCACTCTATCTATTCCTCTTATTATCTTGTACACCTCTATCATGTCTCCTCTCATCCTCCTTCTCTCCAAAGAGTAAAGCCCTAGCTCCCTTAATCTCCGATCATAATGCATACTTTCTAAACCAGGCAACATCCTGGTAAATCTCCTCTGTACCCTTTCCAATGCTTCCACATCCTTCCTATAGTGAGGTGACCAGAACTGGACACAATACTCCAAGTGTGGCCTAACCGGAGTTTTATAGAGCTGCATCATTACATCGCGACTCTTAAACTCTATCCCTCAACTTATGAAAGCTAACACCCCATAAGCTTTCTTAACTACCCTATCCACCTGTGAGGCAACTTTCAGGGATCTGTGGACATGTACCCCGAGATCCCTCTGCTCCTCCACACTACCAAGTATCCTGCCATTTACATTGTACTCTGCCTTGGAGTTTGTCCTTCCAAAGTGTACCACCTCACACTTCTCCGGGTTGAACTCCATCTGCCACTTCTCAGCCCACTTCTGCATCCTATCAATGTCTCTCTGCAATCTTTGACAATCCTCTACACTATCTACAATAACAAAAACAACAGGAATTCTGCAGATGCTGGAAATTCAAGCAACATACATCAAAGTTGCTGGTGAACGCAGCAGGCCAAGCAGCATCTATAGGAAGAGGCGCAGTCGACGTTTCAGGCCGAGACCCTTCGTCAGGACTAACTGAAGGAAGAGTGAGTAAGGGATTTGAAAGCTGGAGGGGGAGGGGGAGATGCAAAATGATAGGAGAAGACAGGAGGGGGAGGGATAGAGCCGAGAGCTGGACAGGTGATAGGCAAAAGGGGATACGAGAGGATCATGGGACAGGAGGCCTAGGGAGAAAGACGGGGGGGGGGTGACCCAGAGGATGGGCAAGAGGTATATTCAGAGGGACAGAGGGAGAAAAAGGAGAGTGAGAGAAAGAATGTGTGCATAAAAAGGAGTAACAGCTGGTGTACGAGGGGGAGGTGAGGGGGAGGTAGCGGAAGTTAGAGAAGTCAATGTTCATGCCATCAGGTTGGAGGCTACCCAGACGGAATATAAGGTGTTGTTCCTCCAACCTGAGTGTGGCTTCATCTTTACAGTAGAGGAGGCCGTGGATAGACATGTCAGAATGGGAATGGGATGTGGAATTAAAATGTGTGGCCACTGGGAGATCCTGCTTTCTCTGGCGGACAGAGCGTAGATGTTCAGCAAAGCGGTCTCCCAGTCTGCGTCGGGTCTCACCAATATATAAAAGGCCACATCGGGAGCACCGGACGCAGTATATCACCCCAGTCGACTCACAGGTGAAGTGATGCCTTACCTGGAAGGACTGTTTGGGGCCCTGAATGGTGGTAAGGGAGGAAGTGTAAGGGCATGTGTAGCACTTGTTCCGCTTACACGGATAAGTGCCAGGAGGGAGATCAGTGGGGAGGGATGGGGGGGACGAATGGACAAGGGAGTTGTGTAGGGAGCGATCCCTGCGGAATGCAGAGAGAGGGGGGGAGGGAAAGATGTGCTTAGTGGTGGGATCCCGTTGGAGGTGGCGGAAGTTACGGAGAATAATATGTTGGACCCGGAAGCTGGTGGGGTGGTAGGTGAGGACCAGGGGAACCCTATTCCTAGTGGGGTGGTGGGAGGATGGAGTGAGAGCAGATGTACGTGAAATGGAGGAGATGCGTTTAAGAGCAGAGTTGATAGTGGAGGAAGGGAAGCCCCTTTCTTTAAAAAATGAAGACATCTCCCTCGTCCTAGAATGAAAAGCCTCATCCTGAGAGCAGATGCGGTGGAGACGGAGGAATTGCGAGAAGGGGATGGCGTTTTTGCAAGAGACAGGGTGAGAAGAGGAATAGTCCAGATAGCTGTGAGAGTCAGTAGGCTTATAGTAGATATCAGTGGATAAGCTGTCTCCAGAGACAGAGACAGAAAGATCTAGAAAGGGGAGGGAGGTGTCGGAAATAGACCAGGTAAACTTGAGGGCAGGGTGAAAGTTGGAGGCAAAGTTAATAAAGTCAACGAGTTCTGCATGCGTGCAGGAAGCAGCGCCAATGCAGTCGTCGATATAGCGAAGGAAAAGTGGGGGACAGATACCAGAATAGGCACGGAACATAGATTGTTCCACAAACCCAACAAAAAGGCAGGCATAGCTAGGACCCATACGGGTGCCCATAGCTACACCTTTAGTTTGGAGGAAATGGGAGGAGCAAAAGGAGAAATTATTAAGAGTAAGGACTAATTCCGCTAGATGGAGCAGAGTGGTGGTA
The DNA here is from genome assembly GCF_963921235.1 of Mobula hypostoma. Lineage (NCBI taxonomy): Eukaryota > Metazoa > Chordata > Chondrichthyes > Myliobatiformes > Myliobatidae > Mobula > Mobula hypostoma. The sequence continues at coordinate 750,239 of NW_026948126.1, forward strand.
GAGGGGAACTGATTAGGTCTGGAATCCAAAAAGAAGCGTAGAGCTTTGAGACCTTCCTGATGGGGGATGGAAGTATATAAGGACTGGACATCCATGGTGAAAATAAAGCGGTGGGGGCCAGGGAACTTAAAATCATCGAAAAGTTTAAGAGCGTGAGAAGTGTCACGAACATAGGTCGGAAGGGATTGAACAAGGGGTGATAAAACAGTGTCGAGGTATGCAGAAACGAGTTCGGTGGGGCAGGAGCAAGCTGAGACAATAGGTCGGCCAGGACAGGCAGGTTTGTGGATCTTGGGTAGGAGGTAGAAACGGGAAGTGCGGGGTGTTATCTACAACACCACCAACCTTTGTGTCATCTGCAAACTTGCCAGCCCACCCTTCTACCCCCACATCCAGGTCGTTAATAAAAATCACGAAAAGTAGAGGTCCCAGAAACAGATCCTTGTGGGACACCACTAGTCACAATGCTCCAATCTGAATGTACTCCCTCCACTACCACCCTCTGCCTTCTGCAGGCAAGCCAATTCTGAATCCACCTGGCCAAACTTCCCTGGATCCCATGCCTTCTAACTTTCTGAATAAGCCTACCGTGTGGAACCTTGTCAAATGCCTTACTAAAATCCATATAGATCACATCCACTGCACTGCCCTCATCTATATGCCTGGTCACCTCCTCAAAGAACTCTATCAAGCTTGTTAGACACGATCTGCCCTTCACAAAGCCATGCTGACTGTCCCTGATCAGACCATGATTCTCTAAATGCCTATAGATCCTATCTCTAAGAATCTTTTCCAACAGTTTTCCCACCACAGATGTAAGGCTCACTGGTCTATAATTACCCAGACTATCCCTACTACCTTTCTTGAACAAGGGAACAACATTCGCCTCCTTCCAATCCTCCGGCACCATTCCCATGGACAACGAGGACATAAAGATCCTAGCCAGAGGCTCAGCAATCTCTTCTCTCGCCTCGTGGAGCAGCCTGGGGAATATTCCGTCAGGCCCCGGGGACTTATCTGTCCTAATGTATTTTAACAACTCCAACACCTCCTCTTCCTTAATATCAGCATGCTCCAGAACATCAACCTCACTCATATTGTCCTCACCATCATCAAGTTCCCTCTCATTGGTGAATACCAAAGAGAAGTATTCATTGAGGACCTCGCTCACTTCCACAGCCTCCAGGCACATCTTCCCACCTTTATCTCTAATCGGTCCTACCTTCGCTCCTGTCATCCTTTTTTTCTCCACATAATTGAAGAATGGCTTGGGGTTTTCCTTTACCCTACTCGCCAAGGCCTTCTCATGCCCCCCTTCTTGCTCTTCTCAGCCCCTTCTTAAGCTCCTTTCTTGCTTCCCTATATTCCTCAATAGACCCAGCTGATCCTTGCTTCCTAAACCTCATGTATGCTGCCTTCGTCCTCCTGACTAGATTTTCCACCTCACTTGTCACCCATGGTTCCTTCACCCTACCATTCTTTATCTTCCTCACCGGGACAAATTTATCCCTTACATCCTGCAAGAGATCTTTAAACATCGACCACATGTCCATAGTACAAAAACATCATCCCAATTCACACCCGCAAGTTCTAGCCTTATAGCCTCATAATTTGCCTTTCCCCAATTAAAAATTTTCCTGTCCTCTTTGATTCTATCCTTTTCTATGATTATTATAAAGGCCAGGGAGCGGTGGTCACTGTCCCCCAGATGCTCACCCACTGAGAGTTCTCTGACCTGACTCGGTTCATTACCTAGTACTAGATCTAGTATGGCATTCCCCCGGTCGGCCTGTCCACATACTGTGACAGGAATCCATCCTGGACCCACTTAACAAATTCTGCACCATCTAAACCCTTGGAACTAATCAGGCGCCAATCATGCCAAGCATGACTCCTCTTTGTGGTCTTCCAGAGCGTCCACCAAGAGGGCTCCAGCATCAGGCACTCTGGGAAATATGGGGTTTCCCATCACTCTAGGTATTTCCTTAGGCTGTAACGGGTCTGGATTTGACTGGGCCAGCTGGTGGTGTAGTGGCATTAGCACTGGACTTCAAGGCAGATGGTCCTGAGTTCAAACTCAGCCGGGTCCTGGTATCTGTGCGCAAGAAAGGCCTGGCAATCTACTTCTATATCCTACCATGAAAACCCTATGGACCCCATGGACTCGACTTAATGACTGAACAACAACAAACAAACAATACAGTCCCATGTTTAAGCTCATGAACCAGCCACGCACTTCCTCAAAAGCAGCTTGAAACACCAGGATTCTCCACGCTCTCTCCAACTTTCTCCATGCCATGAACCTCCTCACAATAGAAGTATTTGTTCCCAGAAGAATTGAAACTCCACCCTTCTCAATGGGATCCAGACAAACCAGCACTTATGTATCAAGGGCCTCAGCTACTCACAGAACTACCTCTGAAAACTCAGCTTCAATGACAAGTAATCTTTATACGGATAATCATCAGTACTAAGACCCCAGACCTCTTGCACACTGAGTGGCACCAATGGTAAATGTGTCAAATACCAGTTGTTAAACGAATGGTACAGCAAAGTAACATGCGGGCCTCTGTCAAGAATGGCTCCAGCATAAATACCCTCTATCCATAGTGATACATTGGAGCTTGGCCCTACTAAGCCTTCAGGAATAGTTTCTTTCACTTTCAGGTATTCCTTGTTAACCAGTGCACCAATCCTGAGTTGGAGAGCTATGAGACAGGAGGTGGCACACAGGTCCAGGAGCAAAGTTGAAAAGGGGATAGCTTCGTGGGAACTCGGAAATAACCGGCACACCAATAGTGTGTTGGAGAACAGGGGAGGTTCAGGCACAAAACGAAGACACTGCCTAGCAGAGCAGTCTAAGTCAGAGTGCTAGGACTTTGGCACATTCAGGCTTTGGCAAGGTCAGTGGGTAAGTGGACTTTTTTCTCCTTGGATATTTTGTGGAATAGAGAGCATGTCCATAAGGTTAGAGCATTGCTCTGGGTTTCAGATGTAGGAATCCTGGGAATCTTCCAGTCTCCTTGATGGTCACATTTGCACCAGGTGCAGTGAGATGCAGCTCCTGAGAGACTGTGTTAGGCATCTGGAGCTGTGGCTTGATGACCTACAGCTTATTGGGGAAAGTGAGCAGGAGATGAATAGGAGCTACAAGGAGTTAGTCCTCAACAGCATCATTTGACAGAGGGTGACCATGGCGATTGGGTCTCTGGCACTGAGGCTGGTTCCATGGTGCAGAGGGAGAGAAGAAAATGAGGAATGCAGTAGTCATAGGGGATTCCATAGTGAGGAGAACAGACAGGAGGTTCTGTCAGCCTGATAGAGATACCCGCATGGTGTGTTGCCTCCCAGGTGCCGGGGTATGGGATGTCTTAGATCAGGTGCAGAGTATTCTGAAGGGAGATGGTGAACAGCCAGAAGTGTTGGTACACGTTGGTACCAATGACATAGGCAGAAAAAGGGAGCAGGTCCTGAAGAGGGAAATCAGGGAGTTGGGTGGGAAGCTGAAAAGCAGGACCTTCAGGATAGTAATCTCAGGATTGCTGCCTGTGCCACGTGCTAACGAGCACAAGAATAGCATGACCAGGCATATTAATGTGTGGCTGAGAGGCTGGTGCAGGGGGCAGGGCTTTGGCTTCTTGGATCATTGGGGCCTCTTCTGGGGGAGGTACGACCTGTACAAAAAGGATGGGTTACACCTGAACTCATAGGGGTCCAATATCCTAGCTGGCACATTTAATAGAGTTGTTAGGGAGGGTTTAAACTGATTTGGCAGGGAGATGGGAACCAGAGTGATTGGGCTGAGGAAGGAGGAAACAGAAATAAATCAAAGATAGTGAGCAACACAAATGATAGAAAGGACAGGCAGGAGATGAGGCATAATCACAGCCAGTGTGATTATTCACAGGGCAATAGAGGCATGGTGCAGTTAAAACAGGAAACAACAAATACTGGACTGAAAGTGTTATATTTGAATGCACGCAGCATAAGAAATAAAATGGACAATCTTGAAATTCACCTACAGATTGGCAAGTATAAAGTTGTGGCCATCACTGAAACTTGGCTCTAGGATGGCTGCTATTGGGTGCTGAACATCCAAGGATATACAGTGTATCATTAAGATAGGTTAGTAGACAGGGAGGTGGTGTGGACCTGTGTATAAGAAATAATATTAAATCATTAGAAAGAGATGACATAGGATCAGAAGGGGTAGAGCCTCTATGGGCTGGGTTAAGAAATGGCAGGGGTAAAAGGACCCTAATGGCAGTTGCATGCAGGCCTCCAAACAGCAGCCGGGATGTGGATTACAAATTACAGCAGGAGATAGAAAAGGCATGTCAGAAGGGCAATGTCATGATAATCGTTGGGGATTTTAACATGAAAGTGGATTGGGAAAACCACGCCAGTACTGGACCTCAAGAGAGAGAACTTGTAGAGTATCTAAGGGATGGCTTTTTAGAACAGCTTGTTGTTGAGCCCACTAGGGGACCAGCTGTGCTGGATTGGGAGTTGTGCAATGATACAGAGGTGATAAGAGAGCTTCAGGTTAAGGAACCCTTAGGGAGCAGTGATCACAATATGATCGAGTTCACTTTGACATTTGAGAAGGAGAAACTAAATTCCAATGTGTCTGTATTTCAGTGGAATAAAGGAAATTACATTGGCAACTAAACAATGTTGACTGGAAAGGGACACTAGTAGGATGGACAGCAGAGCAGCAATGGTTTGAGTCTCTGTGAAAAATAAGGGAAGTGCAAGAGAGATATATTGCAAGTAAGAAGAAATTTTCAAATGGAAGAAGGGCACTACCATGGCTGACAAGTGAAGTCACAACCAAAGCAAAAGCGAAGTAAAAGCATACAAGGAAGCCAAAACTAGTGAGAGATAGGGGATTGGGAAGCTTTTAAAAACTTGCAGAAGGAAACTAAGAAGGTCATTAGGAAGGAAAAGATGAATTATAAAAGGAAGCTGGCTACTAATATCAAAGAAGATACTAAAAGCTTTTTTAAATATATAAAGGGTAAATGACAGTAGATATTGGACCAATAGAAAATAACATTGGTGGTATTGTAATGAGAGACACAGAGACAGCAGAGGAACTGAATGCATATTTTACATCAGTCTTCACAGTGGAAGACATTTGCAGTATACTGGACATTCAAGCATGTCAGGGAAGAGAAGTCTGTGCAGTGAAAATTAAGACTGAGAAGGTGCTCAGGAATGGTCTGAAGGTGGATAAATCTCCTGGACCTGATGAAATGCACCCCTGGGTTCTTTAGGAAGTAGCTGGATAAATTGCAGAGGCATTAACAATGATCTTTCAAGAATCGATAGATTGTGGCATTGTACTGGATCACTGGAAAATTGCAAATGTTACACCACTATTTAAGAAGGGTGAGAGGCAGCAGAAAGTAAACTATAGACATTTTAGCCTGACATTAGTGGTTGGGAAGTTGGTGGAATTGATTTTCTAGGGATGAGATTACAGAGTATCTGGAGGCATATGACAAGATAAACCAAACCAGCATGGTTTCCTGAAAGGAAAGTCCTGCCTGACTAACCTACTGCAATTTTTCTGAGGAAATTACAAGCAGGGTAAACAAGGAGATGCAGTAGATGTGGTGTAGTTGGATCTTCAGAAGGCCTTTGGCAAGGGGTCGCATATGAGGCTGCTTGGCAAGATAAGAGCCCATGGAATTACAGGGGAGTTACGAGCATGGGTGGAACATTGGCTGATCGGCAGAAAACAGAGAGTGGGAATAAAGGGATCCTATTCTGGATGGCTGCCAGTTACCAGTGGAGTTCCACAGGGGTTGGTATTGGGACCGTTGCTTCTTTACAATGTATGTCAATGATTTGGACTATGGGATTCATGGATTTGGGGCTAAATTTGCTGATGATACAAAGATAGGTGGAGGAGCAGGTGATGCTGAGGAAACAGAGAGCCCGCAGAGAGACTTAGATAGTTTAGGGGAATGGGGAAAGAAGTGGCACATGAAATACAATGTTGGAAAGTGTATGGTTATGCACTTTGGTGGACAAAATAAATGGGCAGACTATTATTTAGATGTGGAGAGAACTCAAAATGCAGAGATGTAAAGGGATCGATCCTTGTGCAGGCTACCCTAAAGATTGACCTCCAGGTTGAATCAGTGCAGAAAGTGAATGCTATGTTGGCATTCATTTCTAGTGGTATGGAATGTAAGAGCAGAGATGTGATGTTGAGCTTCTATAAGGCATTCGTGAGACCACACTTGGAGTATTGCGTGCAGTTATGGGCTCCTTATTTTGGAAAGGATATACTAACATTAGAGAGTTTGGAGAAAATTCATGAGAAGGTTTCCAGGAGTGAAAGTCTGAGGAATGTTTGGCAGCTCCTGAGCTGTATTCCCTGGAGTTCAGGAGAATGGGGGGGGGGGGGGGGGATCTCATTAAAACATTTTGAATGTTAAAAGGCCTGAACAGATTAGATATGGCAAAAAATATTTCCCGTGGTAGGGGAGTCCAAGACAAGAATGCATGACTTCAGGATTGAGATGCAGGGAAATTACTTTAGTCAGAGGATGGTAAATCTGTGGCATTTGTTGCCATGAGTGGCTCTGGAGGCCAAGTCATTGGGTTAATTTAAAGCAGAGATAGATAGGTTCTTGATTAACCAGGGCATCAAAGGGTCTGGGAAGGAGGCAGGGTAGTGTGGATGACTGGAAGAATTGGATCAGCCCATGATTGAATGCCAGAGTAGACTCGATGGGCCAAATTGCCTACTTCTGCTCCTATATCTTACGGTCTTATTGCTGGGAACTTATTCCAACCCACCCTCCCCGCCCCCGAGACGCCAGGCCATTCCCTCATTGGGTCTCTTCCGGACGTGTCTCTCGGCTTAGGTACCTGAGGGCTCACTCTCTGAGGGGTTTCCCGTCGTTCACACTCCGACCTGAAGTGTCCCTCTTCACCATAGTTTTTTTTTATTTCAAAATATACTTTATTCAGAAATAAATATATACAATAAACCATTCAATAACTTCCCATCCTTTACATACGTTTCCATTATAGTCAGTACATATCCGTATTTATAGCCACCCATGTGGCACTCCAGTAGTTCAGCTGCAATGCGACCTGGGTGTCATTATACACCAGTCATTGAAAGTGGGCATGCAGGTACAGCAGGCGGTGAAAAAGGCGAATGGTATGCTGGCATTCATAGCAAGAGGATTCGAGTACAGGAGCAGTGGGGTACTACTGCAGTTGTACAAGGCCTTGGTGAGACCACACCTGGAGTATTGTGTGCAGTTTTGGTCCCCTAATCTGAGGAAAGACATCCTTGCCATAGAGGGAGTACAAAGAAGGTTCACCAGGTTGATTCCTGGGATGGCAGGACTTTCATATGAAGAAAGACTGGATGAACTGGGCTTGTACTCGTTGGAATTTAGAAGATTGAGGGGGGATCTGATTGAAACGTATAAAATCCTAAAGGGATTGGACAGGCTAGATGCAGGAAGATTGTTCCCGATGTTGGGGAAGTCCAGAACAAGGGGTCACAGTTTGAGGATAAAGGGGAAGCCTTTTAGGACCGAGATTAGGAAAAACTTCTTCACACAGAGAGTGGTGAATCTGTGGAATTCTCTGCCACAGGAAACAGCTGAGGCCAGTTCATTGGCTATATTTAAGAGGGAGTTAGATATGGCCCTTGTGGCTACGGGGATCACGGGGTATGGAGGGAAGGCTGGGGCGGGGTTCTGAGTTGGATGATCAACCATGATCATAATAAATGGCGGTGCAGGCTCGAAGGGCCGAATGGCCTACTCCTGCACCTATTTTCTATGTTTCTATACTGTGGTCCTTCCCCACCGGGCCCTTGCGGTGGCTGCACCGAGTTTCAGTGCGTCCCTCAGCGCGTACTCCTGCAGCCGAGAATGTGCCAGTCGGCAGCATTCTCCCACGGACATCTCCATGTGCTGGTAGATCATCAAGCTTTGGGCCGACCAAAGAGCGTCTTTCACCGAGTTGATGATCTGCCAGCAGCACCAGATGTTGGTCTCCGTGTGCGTCCCCGGGAACAGCCCGTAGATCAGAGAGTCCTCTGTTACGCAGCTGCTGGGGATAAAACGTGACACTAGCCCGTCCATCCTCCTCCACACCCTCTTTGCGAACTGGCAGTGTGCAAAGAGGTGGGTCACAGACTCCTCCTCACTGCAGTCCTCCCGTGGGCAGTGGGTTGCGGAGACGACATCCTGGGCGTACAGGAGGGCTCTGACTGGGAGGGCCTCTCTCACCGCCAGCCAGGCGAGGTCTTGGTGCCTGTTGGTGAGATCTGGCGATGAGGCATTTTGCCAGATGAACTGGGCAGTCTGCTCAGGGAACCACCCCACTGTGTCCATCACGTCCTTCTCCTGCAGTGCCTGCAGGACATTACGTGCCGACCACTGCCTGATGGCCCTGCGGTCAAAGGCGTTCTCCTGGAAGAACTTTGATACGTAGGACAGGTATGCCGGCAACGACCAGCTGACTGGGGCGTTGCGCGGGAGTGGGGCCAGACCCATCCTTCACCATAGTTATAACAGACAATACCGGGTGTTTCCGTTCTCGCGGAATCCCGGTCACTAGCGGCCCTCTGCGTAGTCCGTCCCCTCGGGAGGGTCCGCATCCCTATCTTTGTCGTACAGGGAGGCCACACCCACTGATAACGACCGGACATCCCAGTTCTCAACTCTGCCACAAGCTCCTTTACCACTCCCCGAGGTGGGCTATCACTGGTCACTTCAGCGCAGAGGACCATGCCCTGCTGATGGAAGACCCACCCCTCCACCGACCCGCCTCCGACGTGTTCTCCTCCTCTCATACTTCTCTGATGGGCTCAACAAACAAGGGAGCGGAGGGCGCGTCTTACGAGACAGTCCGAGAGCCCAAGCGATCATGTCCCGAGACTGGGCACCTTTCGCTATTTGGTCCGTATTTAACTGATTCGCCTCAGCCGTCTGAATGGCCCCTCTATGCACAAGCAACTTAGCTGCTTCTCTCGCCTCAAAATGTAGGCAGAACGTTTCTCCCCTTTCTCCTGACACATGTTCTGAAACCCCGTCATGAGTTCCATTGGGCTTCCCGTCACGCTAAACACCTTTTCTAGCGCTTGCATGTAGCCGGTAGAGATAGCAAAGGTCACGGATCTCATTACATCAGCAGCCCGCCCCTTCAAACTTTCAACCAATCGCTGTCATCAGAGCTCTGTCACTCATCCAGCACCTGCGAGGTCTGTTCTGCCCAAGTCTCATACTCCTCTTCCCCTTCAGGGGTGGGCTTCATTCCTGAGAACGTCCTCAGCTTCTGATAGCTAAAACCCTCTGTCTATGTACTGGACCATTTATTCACCAGAGGTAAGGGCTGATACTAACTCAGAATTCTCACTCTTTAGGGGCCTCATTAGACATTTCAAATCAGACCACTTCTTCCCGTCACTCTGCAGAAACGAGAGAGCCCTGTCTTTGAAGTCTCCGCCCCCAGCTACGGGAGACTCGGCGTGTGATTCCACTCGCTCTCCTACACTCTCCTCCTCCCGGAAAGTATAGACAGCCCACGACCTCACCCGCTCCTGGTGCTCCAATAGAACCGGGAGATCCACTGCCGTTACCTCAGCGCTAGTCTGAACTAAAGCAAAGTCTTTGCTCGCCACAGTCGTAAATGCTCCTATTGCTTAAAGTTCAAATTAACAATTTATCGGAAATACAAATATCTACCCCACCCAATACACACGCATTCGTTACCAGTAACCCGATGGATTCGCACCACCGTTCAATCCCAGCAGCGTCCATAATCACGTATCTTAATCACATTACCGGACAATAGTTCAACACACACCCACTGGATCAATGTTCAGGGTAATCACACAGCATCCAACGAAATCGATCCCAGACGATACCCCACAGCGAAACCCCGTGGTTTCCTTGGCTGCGCAAGTCGAGGGAAGATACACTCCAGTCCCACCAAACTCGCGAGACTGAGACGGGTTTCCAGAAAGAAACCCTGGTTTGTGTGGAAACTGTGTAATTTGCTAACCTGTTACACATTAGTGCCACAAAATAATAAACAGTGAACTGCCTACATTTCAAGGAATTATATTTATGAATCTTAATTAAATAGTTAGTAAAGAAAAATGAAAAGGGACTATTTTAATGAAACAGTCAAATGTGCACAAGCTGGAGCTCAAAGCTTCATCATATTCTGCGACCCTTGATGGATCTTGACCCGGTTTCATTGAATCACGGTCCTCTATGGGTCGAATCCTACAACCTCCTCTCTCCAGCATCTTCTCTCTTCAGCTCCAGCCGAACAAAAGCCCTAAGCCCAGCCTTAGTGTCTCTCACCAGAGAAACGTCCCCTCAGCTCTACCATCCTAATTGGATGGCACACAGTTCTCCTCATTCCTTATCTTCAGCAATGACCCAAACAAGCTGAAAACAGAACAGACTGCTCTTACAGAGCTGCTAAATAAAATACATACAGTATAGTAGTAAAATTATGAAACAGGGTAGTACACATTGCCTGGCTGTAACAGTGACTAGCTGTAAAGGAGACTACTGTAACTGTGACTGCTGTAACTGTGACAGGCTGTAATAGTGACCAGCTGTAACAGTGACCGGTTGTAACAGGGTCCATCCATAACTGTGACTGGCTACAGCAGTGACTGGCTGTAACAGTGACTAGCTGTAAAGGAGACTGCTGTAACTGTGACAGGCTGTAATAGTGACCAGCTGTAACAGTGACTGACTGTAACAGGGACCAACCATAACTGTGACCAGCTACAGCAGTGACTGGCTGTAACAGTGACTAGTTGTAAAGGAGACTGCTGTAACTGTGACAGGCTGTAATAGTGACCAGCTGTAACAGTGACTGGCTGTAACAGGGACCAACCATAACTGTGACCAGCTACAGCAGTGACTGGCTGTAACAGTGACTAGCTGTAAAGGAGACTACTGTAACTGTGACTGCTGTAACTATGACAGGCTGTAATAGTGACAAGCTGTAACAGTGACCGGTTGTAACAGGGTCCATCCATAACTGTGACTGGCTGTAACAGTGACTAGTTGTAAAGGAGATTGCTGTAACTGTGACAGGCTGTAATAGTGACCAGCTGTAACAGTGACTGGCTGTAACAGGGACCAACCATAACTGTGACCAGCTACAGCAGTGACTGGCTGTAACAGTGATCAGCTGTAACAGTGACTAGTTGTAGCTTTGACCAACCGTAACTTTGACCAGCTGTAACTGTGACTGGATGTAACAGTGACCATATGTAAGTGTGAATGGTTGTAAATTGTGAATGGCAATAACTGTGTGTGACTGGATATAACAGTGGCCATCCATAACACTGACCATTCATTACTGTGACAGGCTGTAATGATCACAGACTGTAGCAGTGACTGACTGTAACAGTGACCGTCTGTAACTCTGACTGGGTGAAGCTGAGTGTAGCTATAATAGTGCTTGCTGGTAACTATGACTGACTATAAAAGTGACTGGCTGTAACTGTGACTGCTAGCACTGTGACCGGCTATAACAGTGACTGGCTGTAAACTATGACCAATGCATCTGTGACTGCCTGTAACAGTGACCATCCATAACTGTGACCAGCTGTAGGAGTGATGAGCTGTAACAGTAACCAGTTATAACTGTAACAATCCATAAATGTGAATGGTTGTAAATGTGCCAACAGTAATAATGAATGGCTGTACCTCTGACCACTGTAACTGTAACAGTCCATAACTTTGACCAGCTGTGACTGTAACGGCTGTAACTATGACTGACTGTAACTGTGACAGGCTTTAATAGTGACCGACTGTAACAGTAACTGTCTGTAACTGTCTGTGGCCGTACCTGTGACTGGCTGTAACTGTGACCAACTGAAACAGTGACCATCCATAACTGTGACTGACTGAGCAGTAATCGGATGTAACACTGACGAACTGTAACTGTGGCTGGCTGTTACTGTGACTGCTCTAACAGTGACCATCCGTAACTGTAAAAGGTTATAACAGTGACCATCCATAACAGTGATCAGCTGTAAAAGTGACTGGTGGTAAGTGTGACCATCTGTAACTGTGAACTGCTGTAAATGTGCTAACTGTAACAATGAATGGCTGTACCTCTGACCACTTAACTCTAAATGTCTATAACTTTGACTGGTTGTAACTGTAACAGGCTGTTACTGTGACCAGCTGTAACAGTGACCATCTATAATTATGACTAACTGTAACCATCTGTGTCTGTAACTCTTACTGCTGTACCTGCAACTGACTGCAACTGTGACCACTGGAGACTCTGCCTGCTGTCCAATGGAGTGACACACATTTTATGTGTCTGCATTTAATTCTTCCTTTTCCCCAGTTTAAACTCTGAATTTTTAACTTTTATTAGTCGGATCTCAGAGGAGAATAGTTGTTATTATGTCACAGTCTTTAAGAAGTGGAAAGCAGGTCTCTGAATCCAGCAATGGAAAGGGAAAATCTTCGAAAGAAAAATCAGAGGATATGCCTGTTTGGGCTGAGCTTTTAGAACATAAGTTGATGGCTCTCGACAAGAAAACAGATTACAACACATCTGAGTTGAAGCTGTTATGACAGAGCTTTCAAATTGTTGAGGAAAATATTATTTCCTTGAATTCTGAACTTAAAGAGTTGAAGCGTCAGATAGCGGATATCTCAGCCCGCTTGGAACAGTCTTAACGTAAGATTATCGATCTGGAAGCAAGATCTCGGCGGAATAACATTCGAATTGTTGGACTGAAGGAAGGATCTGAGAGTGGGGATCTATTGGACTATTTTGCTAATTCGTTTCAATCCCTGTTTCCGGATATTTTACCTTAGCCTCCTGATATTGAAAGAGCACACAGAATTTTCACTTCGAAATCTCAAGATCCGAAACCAACGTCAGTTTTGGTCTGCTTTCTTCGTTTCAAGGTTAATGACCAAATCATGAAATATGCAAGGAAACACAGAGTTTTTAAATTCAAGATTCATTTTTATGAAGATTATCCACAGGAAGTTATGGAACAGCGGTTCAAATTCGTTCCAGCTATGAAGATAGCCCATGATAAGGGATTATTCCCATCACTTTGCTGTCCAGCCTGATTAAAATTATTTCCTAAAGATTCAACTCCACGTGTTTTTCTGGATTGCAAGGCGACATTGGACTATGTTAATTCTATTCTGGAGGTGGCCGAGGTTTGAATGGCTTCAGGTCTGCTGAATAACTGTTCTTTTTAAAAGAAAACAAGCTTTGAAGATTTCTGATTTGTTGAAGATGTCCTTTGATCGATGGACCATTTAAAGAAGATGTGAACTTCTTGATCTGACTGATGAATGACTTTTACGAAATCTCTTTGGTTTACAGAGTGAATTAACATAGCGGACAGATTGTTAATCAGTTTGATTATTTGTTTCTATCCTCCTTTTTTTCATTAATTAAGTGATAGTTTTCATAGTTTATAAGGACTTTTTCTTATATATAGTGAGAAGTGCTTAGTAGATAGATAACTAGTTTTAGTTTTTCTTCCAAAAAGTTTTTTTTTAATTGGGTGTGTAAGTCATATGGAAAATGGCACCAATTTTTCTTCGTTAGAGATTACATAGACATTTTTCTTTTTGTTTAATTTTATTGTTTTGCTGTTTTTGGAGATTGTTTTTGCATTCCTCAGTTTATTTTTAATGATTAAGTATAAACATTTTTTTTCCTCTGCAGGGCTTTCTTATTTTAGGGCTGTGTGTGTTTTTTTTGTAAATGGTGGCGGGTGGGGGGGTGGTGGAATTAAGGAAAACTTTTAAAATCGCTATTAAAAAGTGGGCAGCTCACGGAGTCTGTTTCTCCTTTTTTATTTCTATAGGGACGGACTTCAGCTTTTCTTTTTTTGCCGAATCTCGGGCTTTTGGGCTAGTGGGAGGATTGGGGTTAGTTCTGAGCTATAGGATTCATTGTAGGATCAATTTTAGTGTTTTTATTGTATTTTTTCCCATTACAGAGTTCCGGAGCACGCGTGTTTTGTATATGGTTATACTTATCACCGCCAATTTCAATTAGCCTGCATTGGTATGCGTGTAATTATGTGTTTAAAAAAATAAATTTTCTTTTTGATAGTTAAATAGATAAACATCATTAGTTGGAACATACATGGCTGGAATAATCCTATTAAGCGAAAGAAGGCTTTAAAAATCCTCAATCGATTCTAACCCAATATAATTATTGCTCAAGAAACGCATATCAGAACCGGTGATCAAAATAGATCTTTTAAAATGTGGACGGGCCTTCAATTTCGTGCCACTTGTCAAAACAAGACAAAGGGAGTATCTATTTTTATTAAATCTAATGTTCTATTTATCCAAGAAGACATTGTGTCAGATACTAATGGTAGATTTTTAATTGTTAAAGGAACAATTTGTAATAGAAGAATTGTCCTGGTTAATCTATATGGACCTAATGTAGATGATCCTTCTTTTTTTAATAATGTATTGGCTTTATTGCCGGATTTAAATGAATATAGGTTATTAATGGGTGGTGATTTTAACTGTTGTTTAAATCCTTTGATGGACAAGAGTTCAACCAACCAGCGGCTTCCGAGTTGTTCAGCATCACTTATTAACTCTTTTTTAATCGATTATGGCCTGGTTGAAGTTTGGAGACATCTACATCCTAATGACAGAGATTATTCTTTTTTTCACATGTTCACAGAAAATATTCGAGAATTGATTATTTTACAGCGGATTTCCGTTTTTTGTCTCCAGAAATGTGAATATGATGCTATCGTTGTTTCGGATCATGCGCCTTTATGCTTAGCTTTTGAATTGAATGATGTCGGTATTGCAAATTTGCCTTGGCGTTTTCCAGAAAATCTATTACAAAGTTCGAACTTCGTCAAATTTATTGAGACTCAGATAAAAGATTTTTTTTTCTTTTTAACAATACGGGAGATGTGTCGAAATAAATTATATGGGATACATTTAAAGCATATTTGCACGATCAGATAATCTCCTATTTAGCTAAGCTTAAGAAACAGACAAAAACAGAGTTAGATCCGATTTCAAAACAAATTAAGGACTTGGATAATATTTCTGCAGTCTCTCCTAACATTGATTTATTTAAACCAAGGGTTAAACTACAATCACAATACAACTTACTGTTAAATTATCCTTATTGAAAGAAATTTGCTTAAATTGAAAAGTGAATTTTATGTGTTTGGAGATAAAAATAATAAGCTATTAGCAGCTAGAGCCAAAAGACAAATTTTAAACATTCGCAAGGGAGACAGTAGTTTAGCTTGTAATTATGAAGACATTAATAACATTTTCAAGACTTTTACATTGAACTTCATAAATCTCAGTTTCCAGCTGATCCTTCTAAAATGAATGCCTTTTCACAAAACATTGATTTTCCTCGAATTTCTGTTTAAGACCAACAAACTCTTGCTACTCCTATCACTGAAAACAAAATTCAGAAAGCTATTCTTTCAATACAATCTGGTAAAACTCCTGGACTGGATGGTTATTCTGTAGGATTTTATAAACAATTTGAGAAATTGCTTTCTCTATATATGTTGGAAATGTTCAAAGATTCCTTTTTGATAGGAGAGTTACCTCCCAAATTTTATGAAGTTTCTATTTCTTTAATTCTTAAGAAAGATAAAGACCCTACTGACTGTGCTTCATATAGACCTATTTCATTATTAAATGTGGATGCTAAAATTCTTTCAAAAATAATGACTATTCGACTGGAGAATATTCTAGCTAAAATGACCTCTCAGGACCAAGCAGGTTTTATAAAGGGCCATTATTCCTTCTGTAATACTCGGAGACTGTAAAATGATATATACTCATCTTTTTCTAAGATTCCCCAATGTGTCGTTTCCCTTGATGCTGAAAAGGCATTTAATCGAGTTGAATGGAAATACTCATTTAACATTTGAGAGAAATTCAACTTTGGTACTACTTTTAATAAGTGCATTAGAATGATATATAAAAGTCCTATTGCACATCTTTTTTTTGACTCTCGTGGGGTACGAGACAAGGATGTCCGTTAATTCCCTTGTTATTTAATTTGGTGCTGGAACCCTTGGCCATTGCACTTCGTGAAGCTAAAGATATCCATGGAATTTCCATAAATGGGACTATTCAGAAGATTTCCCATTATGCTGATGATCTCTTTGTTTATGTTTCGAATCCTGAAGAATCCATTCTTAGTTTATTGAAATTATTAAATGAATTTGGAAAGTTTTCAGGATATAAACTAAACCTTTATAAAAGTGAATTATTTCCTTGGAATAATTCTGCTTCTATATATGATGACATTCCTTTTAAAGATACAGACTCTTTTAAATACTTAGGTATTATTATCACTAAAAATCATAGAGACCTTTATAGAGCTACTTTGGTTCCTTCAGTGGATTTTATGAAGCAATTATTTTGTAGATGGAATCCACTTACACTTTTGTTAGTCGGCCGAATTCATGCAGTTAAAATGATGATCTTACCAAAATTTTTATATGTATTTCAAAATATCCCTTTTTTTAACTAAGATGTTTTTTGATCAAGTTGATTCTATTATTTCATCTTTTGTTTGGAATAATAAAAGACAAAGAATTAGAAAATATCATTTACAAAAAATAAAAATGGATGGAGGTCTTGCTCTGCTTAATTTAAGAATGTATTATTGGGCTGTTAATATATGTTATATATGTTCTTGGTTATATTGGGCTGATAAAAATGAATGACCACCCTGGGCTGATTTGGAATTGAAAGCTGTGAAACAGTTTCACTTAACCTCATTATTAGGAGCTTCTTTACCTGTACGACTGGCCAAAATTGCTGATCTAAATGTATATCCTATGATTAAGCAGTCATTACGAATTTGGTACCAGTTTCATAATTTTTTTAATCTTAAAATATTTAACCTTCTTAGCTTAATTTATCAAAATTATTTATTTAAACCTTCATTAAGTGATCCTACCTTTCTTCTTTGGAGGAATAAAGGAGTTTATTCCTTCATGGATCTTTTCCAAGATGGCCGATTGATGTCTTTTGGGAAATTAGTAACTAAATACTCGCTCTCGTATTCACATTTCTTGCAATATCTTCAGATCAGACATTTCTTACAAGAATATTTAAGTAATTTTCCATATATACAGGATTGTAACCATATAATCATATAGAAATTACATCACAGAAACAGGCCATTTCGGACCTTCTAGTCCATGCCGAACTCTTACTCTCACCTAGTCCCACCGACCTGCACTCAGCCCATAACCCTCCATTCCTTTCCGGTACATATAGCTATCCAATTTAACTTTAAATGACAACATCGAACTTACCTCAATCACTTCTGCTGGAAGCTCATTCCACACAGCTACCACTCTCTGAGTAAAGAAGTTTACCCTCAAGTTACCCCTAAACTTTTGCCCTTTAACTCTCAACTTATGTCCTCTTGTTTGAATTTCCCCCACTCTCAATGGAAAAAGCCTACCCACGTCATCTCTATCTATCCCCCTCATGATTTTAAATACCTCTATCAAGTCCTCCCTCAACCTTCTACCTTCCAAAGAATAAAGGCCCAACTTGTTCAACCTTTCTCTGTAACTTAGGTGATGAAACCCAGGTAACAGTCTAGTAAATCCTCTCTGTACTCTCTCTATTTTGTTGACATCTTTCCTTGAATTCGGTGACCAAAACTGTACACAATACTCCAAATTTGGCCTCACCAATGCCTTGTACAATTTCAACATTATATCCCAACTCCTATACTCAATGCTGATTCTGACCTGTCAGATATTATTTTAAAAATGAACCCTTTAGTGAAAGGTTTTATTGGGAAAATTTATAATTTACTGTTACAACAGCACAATTACCCTTCACTTAAGATTAAGCAAGATTGGGAAAGAGAGCTTAACATGACCTTGATAACAGATGATTGGTTGTGAATTTTGAAGTTGGTTAACCCTTCTTCCATCTGTGTCAGTCACTCTTTAATTCAATATAAAATAGTACATCTTTACTATTTGACAAAGGGGAGACTGTCCAAAATGTTTCCTAATGTTGATAGTCAGTATGATAGATGTAAAACTGAGACAGCTACATTGACACATATGTTTTGGTTGTGTTCTGCATTGAAACAGTTTTGAAAATCTATTTTCTCTACAATCTCTAAAGTTTTAAAAATTAACTTACAACCTAATAAATTGACAGTTTTGTATAATCCCTCAATATATTCATGGTATTTCTATATCAGACCAATGTGTAATTGCATTTGTCACATTATTGGCCAGAAGGGCTATTTTGTTGAAATGGAAAGATGCCTCTGCTCCCACTTTGATACAATGGTTCTCTCACGTGATGTTATGTCTTGGTTTGAAGAAAATCAGAAGCTGAACTTTCCTTGATTTGATTTCAAGAAAAGATGGGGTTCATTTGCCCACTACTATCATCTAATTTGAGTTGATGAAGATGGTTTCCTTCTGATTTTTGTTTAAATGGATTTGAGTTGGCGGATTGATGTTTTTCTTTTACGGAAGATTGTATGGCGTATAGCTCCGGGGTTCTGCTCCCAATGGGTTTTTTTTTGCAGTTTTTTTTTAGTTAGTCGGGTTTTTTCTATTAGTTTTTAGTTAGTAGGGGTTCATTTTTTTCCTTTTTTTTCAAAAATATTCTTAATTTATTTTTTCCTATTATTATTAATATACTGTTTAGCTTTGTCAATTAGTTATTTGGTAATTTAATTCTTCATTGTACATATTGACATGTTGACTTGATTACTTTGGTTCTGTCTTCACTAAGGAGGACATAAATAATCTTCCAGAAATAGTAAGGGACAGAGGGTCCAGTGAGATGGAGGAACTGAGTGAAATACATGTTAGTAGGGAAGTGGTGTTAGGTAAATTGAAGGGATTGAAGGCAGATAAATCCCCAGGGCCAGATGGTCTGCATCCTAGAGTGCTTAAGGAAGTAGCCCAAGAAATAGTGGATGCATTAGTGATAATTTTTCAAAACTCGTTAGATTCTGGACGAGTTCCTGAGGATTGGAGGGTGGCTAATGTAACCCCACTTTTTAAAAAAGGACGGAGAGAGAAACCGGGGAATTATAGGCCGGTTAGCCTAACGTCGGTGGTGGGGAAACTGCTGGAGTCAGTTATCAAGGATGTGATAACAGCACATTTGGAAAGCGGTGAAATGATCGGACAAAGTCAGCATGGATTTGTGAAAGGAAAATCATGTCTGACGAATCTCATAGAATTTTTTGAGGATGTAACTAGTAGAGTGGATAGGGGAGAACCAGTGGATGTGGTATATTTGGATTTTCAAAAGGCTTTTGACAAGGTCCCACACAGGAGATTAGTGTGCAAACTTAAAGCACACGGTATTGGGGGTAAGGTATTGGTATGGGTGGAGAATTGGTTAGCAGACAGGAAGCAAAGAGTGGGAATAAACGGGACCTTTTCAGAATGGCAGGCGGTGACTAGTGGAGTACCGCAAGGCTCAGTGCTGGGACCCCAGTTGTTTACAATATATATTAATGACTTGCATGAGGGAATTAAATGCAGCATCTCCAAGTTTGCGGATGACACGAAGCTGGGTGGCAGTGTTAGCAGTGAGGAGGATGCTAAGAGGATGCAGGGTGACTTGGATAGGTTGGGTGAGTGGGCAAACTCATGGCAGATGCAATTTAATGTGGATAAATGTGAAGTTATCCACTTTGGTGGCAAAAATGGGAAAACAGATTATTATCTGAATGGTGGCCGAGTAGGAAAAGGGGAGGTGCAACGAGACCTGGGTGTCATTATACACCAGTCATTGAAAGTGGGCATGCAGGTACAGCAGGCGGTGAAAAAGGCGAACGGTATGCTGGCATTTATAGCGAGAGGATTCAAGTACAGGAGCAGGGAGGTACTACTGCAGTTGTACAAGGCCTTGGTGAGACCACACCTGGAGTATTGTGTGCAGTTTTGGTCCCCTAATCTGAGGAAAGACATCTTTGCCATAGAGGGAGTACAAAGAAGGTTCACCAGATTGATTCCTGGGATGGCAGGTCTTTCACATGAAGAAAGACTGGATGAACTGGGCTTGTACTCGTTGGAATTTAGAAGATTGAGGGGGGATCTGATTGAAACGTATAAGATCCTAAAGGGATTGGACAGGCTAGATGCGGGAAGATTGTTCCCGATGTTGGGGAGGTCCAGAACAAGGGGTCACAGTTTGAGGATAGAGGGGAAGCCTTTTAGGACCGAGATTAGGAAAAACTTCTTCACACAGAGAGTGGTGAATCTGTGGAATTCTCTGCCACAGGAAACAGCTGAGGCCAGTTCATTGGCTATGTTTAAGAGGGAGTTAGATATGGCCCTTGTGGCTACAGGGGTCAGGGGGTATGGAGGGAAGGCTGGGTTCTGAGTTGGATGATCAGCCATGATCATAATAAATGGCGGTGCAGGCTCGAAGGGCCGAATGGACTACTCCTGCACCTATTTTCTATGTTTCTATGTTTCTATTACCTTAATGTATTTTCTTTTTGTTGATCTTTAGTAATAATTAATAAAAATATTTTAAAATAAAATAAATAAACTGTGACCACTGTAACTGTGACTGGCTGTAGCTCTGAGTGCTGAGTGCTGTGACTGCTGTAACTGTAACTGTCTATAACTGTGACTGACTGTAACAGTGACTGTCTGTAACTGTGTCTGACTGTAACTGTGACAACTGCAACAGTAACTGGCTGCAACAGTGACTGGCAGTAACAGAGACCGGCTGTATCTGTGACCGCTAAAACTGTGTCAGGTTGAAAATGTGAGTGGCAGTGATTGTGACAGGATGTAGCAGTGACAGCTGTGACTGTGACCACTGTAATTATGACTGCTATAACTGTGACAGGCTGTAGCAGTTACCAGCTGTAAAACTCACCATCTGTAATTGTGACTGACTGTAACTATGACAGGCTGTAACATTGACTGCCTGCAATTGTACATGGCTGTAGCTGTGACTGCTGTATCTGAAACTGGCTGTACCTGTGAGTGATTTTCACTATGACTGGCTGTAACTGTGACTGGCTGTAACTGTGACTGGCTGTAAAGGTGACTATCTATAACTGTGAACAAATGAGCAGTGATTGGCTGTAATGGTGAACGGCTGTAGCAGTCACCAGTCATATCAGTGACCATCTGTAATTGTGACTGGCTGAAGACAGTGACCGGCTTTAAGAGTGACTATCCGTAACTGTGACTGGCTATAATGGTGACCATCCATAACAGTGACCAGCTGTAACGGTGACCAGTTGTTACAGTGACCATCCATAACTGTGAATGGCTGTAAATGTGCTAACTGTAACAATGAATGGCTGTACCTCTGACCACTGTAACTGTAAATGTCTTTAACTTTGACGAGCTGTAACTGTGACAGGCTGTAGCAGTGACATAACCATAACAGTGAATGTCTGTAATTGTGACTGTAACAGTGGTCAACTGTAACAGTGACTGTCTGTAGCTGTAACTGGCTGTAACTGTCTGTGGCTGTAACAGTGACTGGCTGTTACTTTGACAGGCTGTAACAGTGATCATACGTAACTATGAATGGCTGGAAATGTGCCAGCTGTAACAATGAATGGCTGTACCTCTGACTATTGCAACTGTAACTTGGGCCAGTTGTAACTGTAGCCAGCTGTAACTGTGAACAGCTGTAACAGTGACCGTCTGGACCTGTGACTGGCTGTAACTGTCAGTGGCTGTACCTGTAACTGGCTGTAACTATGACCATCCATAACAGTAACCATTCTTAAATGTCACTGGCTGTAGTGTGACGAAAGTACACATAGATTAAGATGTTAACTGTCCTGTGCTGGCACCAGTGGGATCAGCAGTTGGTCTGCCACCTGTCTTCAGGAGAAAGAGAGATAAGGAAAACAATGGAGCAGAATTTGGAGATGTTAATGAAGGGATGGGAGAGTTTAACGGAAGGAGACACGGTCTGAGAGCTGTCAAGATCGGCTCCTCTTTGAACCCTGAACTGTTTGAAGTGAGGATAAAAAGGGACAGGTTCGCTAAGGCAACACACACACGACACCACGAGGTAACGAGACCCTGGAAGCGGTGCGCCTCCCACAAGTTGGTGGGAAGTTTTGGAGGGCTGGTCGCGGGACCAAGCCATAGACGCACAGGGTGGAAAGGTCCAATCGGCGGGAACCTGGTGTGTGTCCGCCCTTGCCTGGGTGCCAGGTTCACTGCAGAGGAGCAATCGTATCTGAAAACGGAGGGGTCACAGTCGGTGACCTCAGGAGACATTACAAAGGGCTCACCCGAAAGCTGACTGTGAAGAATATCGAAGGTCTGTGTGGAAGCCATTTGAATATACATTCGCTTTCTCTCTCTCTCTTCCATGGCAGTGATTACTGTGAACTGAACTAAACTCAATTGAACTGAACTTTGCGTCACTTTGAAACTGGTCATTTACCCCTAGACGATGATAGAGCTTGATTGATCCTATTATCCTAGTTTCTGTGTACATGTGTGTTTATCATTGCTGAACTGTTGTATTCATTATCCTTTTGATTAGAGTACTGTGTTGCTTATTTCTTTAATAAAACTTCCTTAGTTCCAGTAATCCAGACTCCAACTGAGTGATCCATTTCTGCTGGTTTGGCAACCCAGTTACGGGGTA
The DNA here is from genome assembly GCF_963921235.1 of Mobula hypostoma. Lineage (NCBI taxonomy): Eukaryota > Metazoa > Chordata > Chondrichthyes > Myliobatiformes > Myliobatidae > Mobula > Mobula hypostoma. The sequence goes on from NW_026948126.1 coordinate 772,909, forward strand.
CGTAACATAAGTGGGGTTCTCGTCCGCAATTTTGAACGCTAAATTTGGGACGGAGTAAATTGATTGGGCTAAAATTCCCGAAAGAAAGAAAAGACAAACAGCAGAAATGGAGATTGAGGAATTTCTAAAGGTGCCAACCTTGGAGGCATTAGAGGATGCCAGGAAAGCGGAATTGGTAGCTGTGGCCAAACGGTTGAATCTTGTTAAGGGGAAGTCGACAATGAGGAGAGAGGAGATACACAGAGCTATCGTAGAGCACTATGTATCTAAAGGTGTGTTTCCCCAAGGGGAGCTGGAGGTGGTGTCTATTGAAAAACCTGCTGGAGACGCAGTACAGGTGCAGCTTGAAAAACTGAGACTCGAGCACGAGTTCCGGGTACGTCAGCTAGAACACGAAGAGAAAGAGAGACAGTTACAATGGCAAGAGAGAGAGAAACAGTTGGAGCGAGAAGAAAGGCAGTTGGAGCGAGAGGAGAAACAGAGGGAAAGGGAATTTGAGCTGGAGAAGTTAAAGATAAGGGCAGAGCAGGGGCCCGTGCCGAAGCAAGGTGGAGGGTTCCGGGTGACCCAGGAGGTTAGGCTGGTTCCCCCATTTGACGATACCGATGTGGATCGGTACTTTCTCCATTTCGAAAAAGTTGCTACAAGTCAGGACTGGCCGAGGGATAAGTGGGCTGTTTTGCTTCAGAGTGTACTGAAAGGGAAAGCCCAACAAGCTTACTCAGCTTTGTCCGCGGAAGATGCCCAGAGTTATGAGGTGGTGAAAGAGGCCATCCTCAGGATTTATGAGTTGATCCCGGTGGCATACCGGCAGAGGTTCCGGAATGCGAGGAAGCAGTGGGACTGCACGTATTTAGGGTTTGCCTGTGAGATGCAGACATATTGTGAGCGTTGGTGCGCCTCGAAAGGGGTAGAGGGGGATTATGAAAGACTGCTACAGCTGATCCTGATTGAGCAGTTTAAAGGTTGTGTCCCTGAGGGTATGAGACCCTACCTAGATGAGAAAGAGGCAGCCACTTTAGCCACAACTGCTAAGTTAGCGGATGAGTACACGTTGACGCATAGAATGAAGTTTGCCCCGAGTAAAGGCTACCAGAAGGGTAGTCAGGACGGCGGGGAGAGTCCGCCAGAAAAGTCAGAAAATAAGCCGGGGACTAGTGAGAAGGATAAAGTAGACCAGGAGCAGTCTGGTAGGAAGTCTCCTGGGGTCGTCTGTTATAATTGTGGGAAAGTCGGACACTTTGCGTCCAGGTGCTTTGCCCCAAAGAAGGAGATGGGGAAAGGGAAGACAGCGATTTTGAATGGCTGTATCGAGCTGGTAAACGAACCGCTAGGAGAGGAAAGGTCTGCCAAAGTTCAGGAAGGGCGCGAGAGGTTTATCTCGGCTGGATTGGTGTCAGTGAAGGAGGGAGTAAACCCAGTTCCAGTGCGGATCTGGAGAGACACGGGAGCCTGTCAGTCATTGATATTGAAGAGTGTATTAGAGTTTAGCTCAGAGACCCAGACTGGGGAGGTCAAGGTAAAAGGTATTGGGGGAGGGACAGAAGCAGTCCCTTTGCACCAGATACACCTACAAAGCAACTTGGTCTCTGGACTAGTCACGATCGGGGTGAGGCCCGAATTACCGATGAAAGGCGTGGAAGTCTTGCTCGGTAATGACCTCGCCGGGGGAATTGTGTTCCCATCCGTGAGATTGACAGGTCAGCCTGCCAGCATTGAGGCCCTGCCCATGGACTCACAGGTTCATCTCGGGACTGCCGAAGTAAATTTAGCTGAGACGTACCAAGAGGAGGTAGAAAGTGAAAAGAAGGAGTGTAGTGAAACAAGAGGTAGTGAGGGAGCTGAGACAGATTTAGCATTAGCCAGGAAGGAATTTGTGCAGGCGCAGGAGCGAGATGAGGGGCTGATGGTTTTGGCGGAGACAGCTCTCTCTGACGCAGAATTAAGAAGGGAGCCAGTAGGCTATTGTGTGGAGGAGGAATTGCGAAGGAAGAAAGGGAGACCAAGTACCATACCCGCAGATGAGGAATGGGGGGTGGTGCAAAAGAGTTATGGGGATGAGGTTTTTAACCTGGCCCACAAGGTACCCCTCGGTGGACATTTTGAGGTGCTGGAGGAAACAGTTGGTGGAATCATGAAAGCGGTTTACCAGCTATACAGGAGGACGGATGTTATTGATTATGGCAGATGCGAACTGAGACGGTCACAGGCTTTTGATATGCTAACGAACCTAGTAGGTGTTAGCGCGGAAATCAATGAAGCTAGGGTCCCCCTGATAAGGAAAAAAAACCACTTTGAATAGATGAGTATGGTATCGACCAGGTGGGAGAAGGCTATTGTTTTGGCCAGCTCTGCTGATAAGGTCTCTCCCTTAATCCCCGAACAAAGCGACCCTTTAGGAGAGCTAATTAAACGGCTTGCACACGTGTGTTTGATTGTCCCGAGGCGATGTAAAGAACTGGGAACTTGGGTGGTGTTTGTCACGCTAGGTCAGCCTAGTGAGCAACAGCCCTATAGAATGAGTAATTCAGTGACTAAAGGGCTGACGAACACAGAAGTGTATATTGGCGATGTAATACGGCTGTCTGAAGCCAGCTTGATAGTGAACCTTGAAAAAAATGAGTTCGGCCACACGAAGGTCACTTATCTGGGAATTGTGGTGACACAGGGGCAGCTGGCAGCGATGCAAGCTAAGGTGCGGGCTATCTCTGACATCCCAACCCCGACAGACATGAGGGCCCTCAGAAGGCTCTTGGAGATGGTGGGGTACTGTAGGAAGTTTTGCAATAACTCTGCGGTTACTACCCCTCCCCCTCCTACTAAGCCCTTGTGAAAGAAAACTAAGTCGGGATGGGACGACCCTTGTTATTGTGGTCTGGGACGAAACCCAATGAGAGGTTACATTGATCGCAATTCATCAGTGTTTTTGGCCACTATGAAGTTTGCTAAGTTGGAGCCTGGTTTAAGGGATTATTAATAATACATATAAAAGGAACAGAAAATGTGATGGCTGACTGTCTGCCAGGTGTTGACAACGTAAAATTCGATGTATTAGCCAAATAGCTGATGAAGATGTATATTTGTGTGTATCAAATAATGTTCATGTTTGTAATTTTTACCCCAGTAAAAATCCTTAAAGGTGAGGGGTGTGACAAAAGTACACATAGACTAAGATGTTAACTGTCCTGTGCTGGCACCAGTGGAATCAACAGTTGGTCTGCCACCTGTCTTCAGGAGAAAGAGAGATAAGGAAAACAATGGAGCAGCATTTGGAGATGTTAATGAAGGGATGGGAGAGTTTAACGGAAGGAGACACGGTCTGAGAGCTGTCAAGATCGGCTCCTCTTTGAACCCTGAACTGTTTGAAGTGAGGATAAAAAGGGACAGGTTCGCTAAGGCAACACACACACGACACCACGAGGTAACGAGACCCTGGAAGCGGTGCGCCTCCCACAAGTTGGTGGGAAGTTTTGGAGGGCTGGTCGCGGGACCAAGCCATAGACGCACAGGGTGGAAAGGTCCAATCGGCGGGAACCTGGTGTGTGTCCGCCCTTGCCTGGGTGCCAGGTTCACTGCAGAGGAGCAATCGTATCTGAAAACGGAGGGGTCACAGTCGGTGACCTCAGGAGACATTACAAAGGGCTCACCCGAAAGCTGACGTGAAGAATATCGAAGGTCTGTGTGGAAGCCATTTGAATATACATTCGCTTTCTCTCTCTTCCATGGCAGTGCTGAACTGAACTAAACTCAATTGAAGAACATTGAAGGTCTGTGTGGAAGCCGTTTGAATATTCATTCGCTTTCTCTCTCTCTCTCCTGCGGCAGTGATTACTGTGAACTGAACTAAACTCAATTGAACTGAACTTTGCGTCACTTTGAAACTGGTCATTTACCCTTAGACGACGATAGAGCTTGATTGATCCTATTATCCTAGTTTCTGTGTACATGTGTGTTTATCATTGCTGAACTGTTGTATTCATTATCCTTTTGATTAGAGTACTGTGTTGCTTATTTCTTTAATAAAACTTTCTTAGTTCCAGTAATCCAGACTCCAACTGAGTGATCCATTTCTGCTGGTTTGGCAACCCAGTTACGGGGTACGTAACAGTAGCAATAAGCATTTGTAACAGTGACCATCCATCCAGTGACTGGCTGTAACTACCTGTGGCAGTAACTGTGACCGCTGTATCTGCAACTAGCTAAAACTGTGACCTCTGCAACCGTGACTGGCTGTAAAAGTGACCACTGCATCTGTGACTGGTTGTAACTATGACTGGCTCAGCAGTGACCAGCAGTACGAGTGACGGCTGTAGCTGACCAGCTGTAATTAAGACAAGCTGTCATAGTAATTGGCTGTAACAGTGACCATGACAAGGTTTAACAATGAATGGCTGTACCGCTGACCACTATAACTGTGACTGTCTGTAGCTGTGACCAGTTGTTACTGTGACTGCTATGCCAGCTAGTGGCGCAGTGACATCAGTGCCGGACTCCGGAGCGAAGGCTCACAAGTTCAAACCCAGTCGGCTCCCCCCGAGCACGCTTTCCATCCATCCCGGGTTGAGTGTCGAGCTAGCCACTCGGCCTCGTAAAAAACAAGGGTCAAGCCAGGAACGTCCATACCGTGACCCGGTTAATCCGAAAGGGGACCAATTCTGACACTACACGCCAGACAAGAATGGCTGACTGTCTGGTGTGACAAGCTATGAAATGACTGTGACTGCTGTAACTGTGACTGACTGCAACAGTGACTGGCTGTAATTGTGACCACTGAAACTATAAACAACTCTAGCAGTGACCGGCTGTAACAAAGGACCATGAGCACGTGGTTTGCCTTCATCCTGCCCAGTGGTCTGGGCCAGTTTATTTGAGAAACTGATTCACCCTTCAGCTTTGCATGGGAAAAAACTAGAGAAGAATAGAACTGATTATACAACGTTACTAAAAGTCTACAGACAGGTGATTTATACAAATATATAAGCAAGCATAAAGAATGCTAAAACTACAGGGGAAACAATAAAAACATCAATCCCACAGCAGTGTCCATGCTCCTGAAAATGGATTGGATTCACAGCACTGGACAAGGTCAGCTGTGATCATTGCACTGCTTTGAGAAATCGGTCAATGTTTCTGACCATATTATCCAGAACATACAGGGCCAGGATGCATTTTATCATCTCGATCTTTCCACCTCTCCACTGATTCGAAACCACAAACATGAAACGCCTCTCCATCCCAGTACGTTCTGCCAACATCTCAAACTGAGGGAAAGGAAGGAGAGAGAGGGTATTAATGGAATTATAAACTCCACAGGCTTCAGATTCACGGGCAATGGTAGCAGTAACGGAGATGGAGAGAGCTGTTCCATTGGGATGGGCTTCAGCTGAACTGTGCTGTGGCCAGTGTCCTGGGGAATCACGTGAATACTGTGTAGACCAGGCTTCAGACTAGACAGAAAAGGGAGGGTTCCAAGGGCAGAATGCTTAATAACTGAAGAGGAAGTGAGAGACCAGTGGCACAGAGGAGTGAGGGGGGATTTGGCAAACAGAGTGTGGCAGGAGGGGGCAGAAAATATCAGTAAAATGAGGCAGCACAAAGTAAAGCCTGAGTAATAGAGTTTAACACGTGGCTAAGGAGATGGTGCAGGAGGAGGAGGGCTTCAGATTATTGGATCATTGGGCTCTCTTCCAGGGAAGGTGGGACCTGTACAGATGGGATGGTTTGCACCTGAACTGGAGAACGAATATCCGAGCAGGAAGGTTTGCTCGTGCTGCAAGTGGGTGGGGGTGGTGTTTAAACTAGAACTACACAGGATGGGAACCAGAGCGCCTGAACAGATCGTGGAGTGGTTGTGGGGAAAGATGTTGCTGAGCCTACACACAAGGTCAGGAATCAAAAGGTTGACCATGGTGGGACTAATGTTCTGAGTTTGTATATTTCAATGCAGGGAGTATTGTAGGAAAGGCGGATGAGCTTAGGGCATTCAAAGTACATTTATTATCAATGTATGCATAAATTATACAACCCTGAGCACCCGGAATCTGCCCACAGCCTCGGTCTCAGTTCGTCAGACAGCGGGACAAATCACCGTGAAGCTCGCAGACATGAAACGCGAAGCAGCCGGAGCAGTCTCACAGGTTCAGGGTGAAAGGTGAAAAGTTTAAGAACATGAGGGGAAACATCTTCGCTCAGAGGGTCGTGAGAGTGTGTAACGAGCTGTCAGCACAAGTGGTGCCTGCAAGCTCGATTTCAACATTGAAGAGAAGTTGAAAACAGATGCAGAGAAATTTCCTTAGCCAAAGGGTGGTGAATTTGTGGAATTTGTTGCCACATACAGCTGTGGAGGCCAGGTCGTTGTGTGTATTTAAGGCAGAGATTAATAGGTTGTTGATTGGACATGGCATCAAAGGTTACGGGGAGAAGGCCGGGAACTGGGCTTGAGGAGGAGATAGAAAAAAAAAGATCAGCCATGATTGAACAGACTCAATGGGCCAAAAGGCCTAATTCGGCTCCTATGTCTTATGGTCTAAGTTTGGATCGGTACATGGATGGTAGCGGTTTGAGGGGCCATGGTTCAGGTGCAGCTCGATGCGAGTAGGTAGTTTAAATGGTTCAGCACAGATCAGATGGGCTGAAGGCTCTGTTTCCGTGTTGTATTTCTCTACGACTCTCTGACTCGAAGCATAATTTGGAGTATTGTCTGCAGTTTTGGTCACCTACCCACTGGATAAGTGTTTGGAAGGTTGGGGGTCAAGAGTGCAGGGAACTGGGACAGAAGGAGATGAGGTCCCAGACAAATCAGCTGAATCATAGTGAGTTTGGCAGGATGGAGAGGCCCAGTGACCTCCTACTGCCTCCCATGTTTACCTCCTGTGTTTACCTCTCTGCTGTCAGTGGGATCATGCCATGCACAGATGGGTGTTATGTTTCCCACACTAATGTCAGCAACAACAAGGAACTGAGTATTAACTTTAAAAGGAGGTGACCAGAGGCAAATGAGCCAGTCCTCTTCAGGGTTCAGAGGTGGAGAGCTTCAGCAACTTTAAATTCCTCAGTGTTACTATTTCAGAGGACCTGTTCTGGACCCAAAAATTAAGTTCATTTACAAACAAAGCACAGCAGCACCTCTACTTGCTTAGAAGTTTGTGAAGATTTGCTATGACATCTAAAACTTTGGCAAACTTTTATGGTTGTGTAGTGGAAAATATACTGACTGGCTGCATCACAGCCTGGTGTGGAAACACCAATGCCCTTGAATGGAAATTCCTATGAAACCAGCAAGTATAGCCCAGTCCATCACGGGTAAAGCTGTTTCCACCATTGAGCACATCGATATGGAGCGTTGTTGCATCATCTGGGACACATGCCACCCAGGACATGCTCTCTTTCTGCTGCTGCTCTCAGAAAGAAGGTACAGGAGCCCCAAGACTCATTCCACTGGGTTCAGGAAGTTATTACCCCTCAGTCATCAGGCTCTTAAATCAAAGTGGATAACATCACAAAACTTCCCCCCTTCATTGAGACGTTCCCACATCCTCCGGATTCACTTTCAGGGACACTATCTTATGGTAAAATGGAGGTAAGGAGGAAGTTTTTAGCCAGGGCGTAGTAAATCTGTGGACAGAGAGCTGTGGAGTCCAAGTCCATGGGTATATTTAAAGCAAAAGTTGATGGTTTCCTGATAGTTGATAGTTTGTTACACCCGGGGAAAGGTTTCACTGCTAAGGTAATGGTCGTTCTGTTAAGCAGTGTTTGGGTTATGGTTAGAGATAACGGGTGCTTTGCAATGTGAGCCGACCAATGAGGGGAGTGGGTTTTGTGTTGTGTGCCTGACACCGGTGTGAGCTGGGTCCTTTGTTTGGCAGGAGATGAAGGGAGAACACTGTTTAATTATAATGGGCCCTTTTTGCCTCTTCCTTCTTTTTTACTAACCCTTTAGGTAAGTGAAGATTCATAAATATAATTCTTTCAATCATATGCAGTGTGCTGTCTGTTATTTATTGACACTGAGTTGTACAGGGTAGCAAATTACACAGAGGGTTGAGGTGGGAGAACGTCACAATCTCATGGGTTTGGCGGATCAGAGTGTGTCTTCCCTCGACTTACACAGCCGGGGGGGGGGGTCATTGTGGGGTTATCGACCAGGATTGATTTTGTTGGATGCTGTGTGATTGCCTGAGTATTGATCCAGTGGGTTGTGTGTTTAAGCCCGTGCTAATCTATTGTCCGGTAAAGTCATTACAGTACGTGGTAATTAACGCTGCAGGGGTTGAGCGGTGGTGAGAATCCACAGGGTTACCGGTAACGAATGCTTGTGCAATGAGTGGGGTAGACACTTGTAGCGCCAATGAATTGTTAATAAGGACTCTGTGTACTGTTAAAGCATTAGGAACAGTTACGATCCTGGAGCGGCGGTTTGACAAAATGGCAGGCAAAGGGTCGCTGAGGTAACGGCAGTGGATCTGCCCGGTTCTATCGGGGCCCAGGAAGAGAGAGGGGGGCCGTGGGCCATCCATACTTTCCAGGAGGAGGGGAGTGTAGACGAGGGTGCCGAATCGGAAACTCAGTTTCCCAGAGCTGGGGGCAGAGACTTTAAAGACAAGTTGCTCTCGTTTCTGCGGAGCGAGGGGAAGGAGTGGTCTGATGTGGAGGGTCTAATGACCCTCCAGCGAGGGAGGAGCATTCTGAGTTGGTATCGGCCCTTACCTCCCTGGCAAATAAATGGCAAAGTGCCCAGGTGCAAAATGCCAGTTGTCGTAGGCTGAGGATGTTCTCGGGAATAACGCCCACCCGTCGGGGAAGGGGAGTATGAGACTTGGGCAGAGCAGATCTCTCAGATGCTGGATGAGTGCCAGAGCTCTGACGACGTAAAAAGACAGCAACTGGCAGAGAGTCATGGTGACTGGTGCCTGCAGAAGTGGAAGACGTCTAGTAGCATCTGCGGAAGGTGAAGGAAGCTGGGATCATCACTGAGTTCAGAAGCCCCAATACGTCTCCAATAGTGGTGGCCAGGAAGAAGAATGGGAAGGTACGGATGTGTGTGGACTATAGGACTCTGAACAGAAGTACCATCCCGAGAACTGAGGACAGGTTGGCCTGCCTGAGTGGTGCGAAGTGGTTCAGTGTGCTAGAATGGAGGAGCGGGCATTATCAAATCCCCATGAGTGAGGCTGACAAAGAGAAGACGACATTTATATGTCCACTGGGATTCTTCCAGTTTAAAAGCGAGTCCCAGGGCATATCTAGAGCCCTGGCGACTTCCCAGCATGTCATAGAGAAAACAGTGGTGGATATGAACTTGCTTGAGGTGTTGTTGTACCTGGATCATCTCAGAGTGTTTGGGTTCACCTTACAAGAACATGAAGTGAGGCTACTGAAGATGCAGGGCTTCCTGAAAACTCAAGGGTTAAAACTTTCCCTGGACAAGTGCTGGTTCTGCAAGACGTCTGTAGGCTATGTCGGGCATATAGTCTCATGGGATGGAGTAGCACGGATCTGTCTAGGATAGAGGCAATGACCACATGGCCAAGCCCCAGACTGTGACTGCCCTGTTCTCGTTGTTTGTGTACTGTGGGTACTATCGGAGGTTCGTGAAGTACTCTTTAAAGTGAATCACCCTTTAAACCAGCCTCTGTGCACTTACCCTCCCTTGGGGCTGAAAGGAGAGGATGGTAAATATTATCTTAGCCCTGCAGAGCTTTTTGGAGTGAGATGGGATGCGAAATGTGAAGAGGACTTTCAGTTGCTGAAGGAGCTGCTGACGAAAGCGTCTGTACTGGCTTTTGCGGTCCCCGTTTGCCGTATGTATCGCATACAGATGCCAGCAGAGAAGGCTTAGGGGTATTCTGTATCAGGATCAGGGCACAGGGTTGAGACCTGTTGTGTTTGTCAGCTGAAGTCTGTCACCCCTAAGCGAAAGTACCCACACACAACTGAGTTACAAGCAATGAAGTGGGCTGTGGTGGATAAGCTAAGTGACTATCTTTATGGAGCCAAGTTTGAGGTGAGGACGGACAACAACCCATTAACATATATCCTGACCTTGGTGAAATTGGATGCCACAGGCCATTGGTGGGTGGCGGCATTGTCTGCCTATGATTTCAGCCTGAAGTACCAGTCGGGAAGTAGCAACATTGATGCCGATGCGTTGTCCCAACGTGTACATGAAGGGCTGGACAGGGACAGAGAGTGGGAGAGTGTTCCTGCCCCTGGAGTGACAGCCATGTGCCCATTTTTTATCATGGTAAGGCAGAGGAAAGGCAAGGGCAGAATTGAGTGGCAGATCTTTTGGGAGCTTCTCATGCTGCCATTTCACAAGCTCACTACAACCTGACTGCTCTGAAGACAAAGCAGTTGCCAGAATTGCGTCCCTGGGAAGTGGCAGCCGCTCAGGGAAATGACCCGGACATAGGCACCGTTTGGTCAGCGGTTGTGGAAGGGGACATGGCACAAGAGGACAAGATGAAACACTCTGTGGTGTCTCTACTACTGAGAGAATGGCCCAGCTTGGAGTTGATGAGCCAGATCACGTCATCTCTGGACCAGCCTTGGCATTCCGAGCTGGTTCTGAGGAAGGTGAGTTGTTCCATCTCCATCAGTCATTCTGGTTATCCCTCATGGTTGAGGATGATGTCTTTGTTCTGCTGATCTGTTTATGGGCTCTCAAGTGGTTAGTCTCCATCAGTATTGTGGGAGAGACAATCATGTGTATTGTATCCAGGTTAGTGGAAGATAGAAAGGTAAATGGAGAGTTCAGCAGCTTTTGTTCATTTTATTTTCCTTTGGCCATTCAGCCAGTCTAGTTCATGCCAGCTCTCTGTCAGTTCACACTTCTCTCATCTCCCCATCAACTTCCCACCATTCTGACAACCCACTGGAAATGACAGCAGCAGACTGACCCCACAGTGTCCAAAATGGACGCCAGCAGAAGGCAACTGGTGGGAGACAAGGAGGAGCTGCTCCAGGTGAGTTGGAGCAGAGGTCGGACCATCATCGGGGCAGGAGACCCTGTGACCTTCACTAGCAGTGGAGCGGATGCTGGGGTCATGTGTTGCTGGGATTGATCCATTTCCCCATCGCTGCTCCGTCTCCTGACCTGTATCATGTGGAGGATGTCAGCACAACACTCAGTCCTCCCTCACGTGGACAAGAGCTCAACGTGTCCCAACAATGTGCAGAGGGCAGGTGAGGTGGGAACGGCTGGCGGTGAGACACGAAGGAGAGAGATATGGAACTCGCCAACCAATCTCTGTTACTCCAGGAATAATATCTGTCACTCTTTCCCTGTGTTGTTACTCCAGGACTAATCTGTCACTCCGTGTCCCTGTGTCCCAGTTTTACTCCAGAACTAATCTCTGTCACTATGTCCCCATGTGTTACTCCAGGACTAATCACTATCATTGTGTCCCAGTGTGTTACTCCAGGACTAATCTCTGTCACTGTGTCCCCGTGTGTTACTCCAGGACTAATCACTATCATTGTGTCCCAGTGTGTTACTCCAGGACTAATCTCTGTCACTGTGTCCCCGTGTGTTACTCCAGGACTAATCTCTGTCACTCTGTCGCCGTGTGTTACTCCAGGACTAATCTCTGTCACTGCCCCGGTGTGTTACTCCAGGACTAATCTCTGTCACTCTGTCGCCATGTGTTACTCCAGGACTAATCTCTGTCACTGTGTCCCCGTGTGTTACTCCAGGACTAATCTCTGTCACTGTGTCCCCGTGTGTTACTCCAGGACTAATCTCTGTCACTGTGTCCCCGTGTGTTACTCCAGGACTAATCACTATCACTGTGTTCACAAGTGTTACTGTTTGTTTGGTGTTTCCGTATAATTTCTTTTACAGAGTGCCACCCTCCCTCAATCCACATTGTAGCTTCATCCCGATCGGAATGTGGACCCAGACTTCTGAACCATGACTATTTCATCAGAAATTTTTCTTGGGAGTTATTTCTCCCATCTCTCTTTGAGATTGCTCAGTGTTTAATGGGTTGTGGGAATCAGGAGTATAAAGTAACAGCAGAAACTCACGTTTGTTCCTTTGGGAACTCTCCCTTCCAGGATCATCTGTAACACTCTCTTTGTCCGATCCATGTTTGCCAGAGCATTCCATCCAGATGAATCCCAGAACTTTAAACCCCCTGCTCCGTAGGACCTGAGCTGTAAATTTTCAAGAAGATGTACATTTGTATGGCACCTTTCATGGAGAGTGAAATCTGTGTAATGTAGAACACGGAGCAGACAGTGTTTACACAGCAAAATCCCATAAACAATAGAACAGTGATCAACTAGAGATCTGCTTTTTGTCATTGGCTGATGGCTAAAAATGTGCATCGGGACACAGAAGAACTTTCTTTTCCCTCAGTGATGGGGCGTTCCAATCTGAGGGAGAACTCCTTGCTCTTCCCTCAGTGACAGGACATCCCAGTCTGTGGGAGATCTCCCTGATCTTCTCTCGGTCACATGATGTCTCATGACACAAGGAAACTCCGCTTCCCTTGCTACCCTGGGACTGTTTACATTCCCCTGAGAGGGCAGGTGAATCCCTGGTATACAGACCCAGAGACACTCTGACTGTAGCAATGTTATCCTGAATCTCTGGCTTCCCCTTTCAAACTGTAACATTCCAGTTCACCGAGAAATCCTAATTAATGACAGTCTTGGAGTGAGAGAGCAGAAATGTGGAGAATACTCAGCATATCAGGCAACATCTGCGGAGAAGGGAACAGGAAGTGTTCTCAAGAGAAGGAATTATTAGAATGCCTACAACTTGACCTATTAGAGGAATTTGAGGTTAAGCCCACTCAGGAAAAACTCATTCTGGATTCGGTGTTGTGAAACAACCTGGGTTTGATATGGGAGTTTAAGATAAAGGAACCTTTTGAATGCAGGGTTCAGAATATGATTGTATTCACCCTGAGGTAAATGGGGGAAAAAAAAAAAATTGATGTCTCAGTTTTACAGTGGAGTAAAGGGAATGACAGAGGCATGAGAGAGGAGCTGGCCAACGTTGATTGAAAGGGGACACTAGCAGGGATGGCAGCTGTACAGCAATAGATGGAGTTTCTGGGAGCTATTCAAAAGGTGCAGGATAGATCCATCCCACCGTGGGAGAAGCATTCTAAAGGGGGTGGGGGCGTAATGAGGTAACTATTTCTAACAATGAATGTCAAAGACAGCAGTAAAACAAAAGAGAGGGCATATAATGTAGCAAAAAGTAGTGGGAAGTTGGAGGATTTGGTTTATTTTAAAAACCAGCAGAAGGCAGCTGAAAAGTCCAGAAGCAGAGAAAAGATGAAATTTGAGGATAAGCTATACAAGAATATAAAAATTATACCAAAAGGTAAATAGAGGCAAGAGTGGGTATCAGCCCACTGGAATATAATGCAGGAGAGGATGTAATGGGGAACACAGAAACGGCAGATGAACTCCATAAGTAGTCTGTCAGTCTTCACTGTGGAAGACACCAGCAGTATGCCAAAGAGTCAGGGACTCGGAGTGAGTGTAGCTGCTGTTAGTAAGGAGAAGGTGATGGGAAGTGGAAACGTTTGAATGTAGATCAGTCACTGAAACCTGATGAACTGCAGCCCAGCCTCTGAAAGGGGTTCCTGAAGAGATTGTGGAGGCATCAGTAGTCATCTTTGAAGAAACACTAGATTCTAGATGGGTTCTGGAGGACTGGAAAATTGCAAATGACACTCCATGCACCCATTTTCCCAAACTGTCTCAGTTCTTTCACAGACTCTCTGCTTCCTCAAGACTACCTGCCCCTCCACCTATCTTCATATCATCCACAAAACTGGCCACAGAGCAATTAATTCCATCTTAAATCATTCACATATAACGTGAATAAAAGCATCCCTGTGTAACACCACTAGTCACCAGCAGATAGCCAGGAAAAGCCCCATCTATTCCTACTCTTTGTCTCCTGCCAGACAGCAAACTTCTGTTCATGCTAGTAATTCTAGTGTAATACCCTGGGCTATTAACTTGTTTAGCAGTTTCATGTGTGGCCCCTTGTCAAAGGCCTTCTGAAAATCCAAGTAAACATCCAGTCTCTACTTTGTCTATCCTGCCTGTTATTTCCTCAAAGAATTCCAACAGATTTTTCAGGTAAAATTTCCCCGTGAGGAAATCATTCTGATTTTGTCCTGTTTTGTCACATGCCACCTGGTGCAGTGAAACCATGTCCTAGTTGATGGAGTCTCGCATTTTCCAGCTACTGGCCTCGGGCTATTTGGCCTATAATTTCCTTTGCCTCCCTCCCTTCTTAATTCCCCAGCAAAATGTACACTGTTATCAGAGAGTTGGGTTTAAATGCACCATTCCCAGCCTCGGGACCTCCCGAGTGCTTTCCAGCCAATAGATTGGAGTGGAGTGACCTTTCACTCCCGCTGGTGTGGACATGAGGGAGACAGAGAAAGGGCGGTGAATTCACAGTGAATACAGCAACATAGAATGCCTGTGTATTTATATTAAAGTGACAGCAGTGTGTGTACCTCTTTTGTGAGAGACCGGGGATTCATCCCCGTCGGGACACAGGTTATGGTTGTCCCTTCTGGATCCAGAGCCAAGAGGAAGGTGTTGATGGTGGATGATTTCCCAGCCCCCACCAGGCCGACGAGCAGGATGTTTATACAGGAGTTTCCATAGCCCTCAGGGGGTTTGTAGTTACACAACTTGTTCCTCAGAGTCTCCAGATTCCTGCCAGAGGCCAGGGAGACAGAGCATCAGCTGTCTGGGTGAAACGGGTTAATGAATTCACACCCTGATTATGGGAACCTACCATTTGTCCATGGTTGGGAAGTGAAAACAGCCGTCCTTTGAAAACTCTGAATTGCAATGCGAAAGTATTAATTTATTTGTTTTTTCATCTCGAGAATTAGGGGTGGCGTGCTGTCAGTAACGGACTGAATATAGAAACTCACTGCTTCCCATGTTTGGTGTTGTGTAAACCCAGTGATCGATGCCTGTGTGTTGACTGCGCTGTGGGGATCCAAGTCTGTTTCTTGCTTGCACTTTCACTTGGCTTGCAACTGCTCAATGTGCAAACTTGGGTAGGGTGATCAAGTGAAGCAGGAACCAGTAAAGAATTTTACAGTGAGACGACATTCATTCTGCCTTTGCTGTCGTCCGGATTCAGCGACTCCACCCAGGGAGTACATGTTAACTCACAAAAAGAGCCCTTCCTGTTTACAGTACAATCACCCACCAACAAGAAACATGACAGTTAACTTGTTCCCAAATTAAAGAAGTAGAAAAGCCCTTAACTCAGCAGTGGAGTTATAGGGACACCGATAATCCGGTGTTTCCGTGGCAAGCTATTTTTGTTTTACAAGGTCGAGTTGCTAGCTCGACGCTCAACCCAGCACGGATGTAAAGCGTGCCCAGGAGCGGCCTGACTGGGTTCGAACTTGGGAACCTTCGCTCCGGAGTCCGGCGCTGATGTCACTGCACCACCAGCTGGCCATAAACACAACATATTATGTACAAAATGATGGAGGAACTCAGCAGGCCGGGCAGCATTAATGGAAACAGTACAGCCGATGCTTCAGACTGAGACCCTTTTTCGGGACTCCTGTTTGTGAACACAATGTATGGTTGCCTCTCCTCTTGACTGGAACTTCAATCTCTCTCATCAGGCAGGGTTCCTAAACCATCCAGTCTCTGTACACAAGAGGAACATAATACATCTACACCTTTGATATGCCACGACTCGTGCCCCAATCCTTGCTTCTCACCGTTACACTGAAGATTCACTGAGCTCTTTTTGCTCTTCTCTTGTGTGCAGGTTGAAGATGTTGAATGATCTAGTTGCTCACTGCACAATGAGGGAGTCTCACTGCCCTGCGATCCTCGCTCGACCCTAGTGCACAACACACACATCAATCAGAAACCGGTAACCTGGCAGCAAAGGCATGTTCCCAGGAAGGTTACATACCTGTGGAAACGGGTCTGGGTGAGCACATGGTCAAGGAGTCGGAGGGCAGCAGGGATCACAGAGGGGGAGTAGTGACGGAGGGTTTTACTGAACTCCTGTTGAGAGAAGATTTAAGCTTCCTCAGGGTAGGCATCCCTGGTGGAGACTTTGCGGTGTAGTAGCCGAATCACAAACAAGAAAAACCTACAGATGCTGGAAATCAAATTAATACACATAAAATGCTGTAAGAACTTCGCAAGCTGGACAGTATCTATGGAAAAGAGTAAATAGTCAATGCATTAGGCTGAGACCCTCCTTCAGGACTGCTGTTTGTGTACACGATGTACGCTTGCATCTCCTCTTGACTGGAGCTTCAATCTCTCTCATCAGCCAGGGTTCCTAAACTATCCAGGCTCTGTACACAAAAGGAACATAATACATCTACATCCTTGATATGCCACGAGTCGTGCCCCAATCCTTGCTTCTCACCGTTACACTGAAGCTTCTCTGAGACAAGGGCATGTACTTAGAGACTGAGGGATGTACACAATGAGGCTATTCAGCTAATCGTTTAATACACCAAGAACGAGGTTATTCGCCCATTAGTTCTGTGATGACCAATATGCCCAGCTGGATAATCCCAATTTCTGCAGTCAACTTTATCATCTCTAACCCTGCCTTTTCATGCATCCATCCAGGTGCCCCTTCAATGATACCATTGATGGAACCACTGCTGCACCCACTTTCTCAGGCAGCTTGGTTTATATACTCACCACGCTATTGGTGAAAGAATTACCCCTCAGGTCCTATTTAGACCTTTCCTCTTCACCCTAAGCATATGCCCCAAGCTTTGGACTCTTCTGAACTGTGGGAAAGACTGTTGGCATCCACCTTATCCTTGCCACACCATGATTTTATATATTTCTATATCATCACCACCTCCTGCATTACACGAAATAATGACCTAGAATGGAAAACCCCTCCCTATTAATCAACACTGGCAACAGTCTTGCAATTCCCTGCCCAATTTCCAGTTTAACCAAATCTTTCCTATAAAAGGGTGGCCAAAACTCTGCACCATGTTCCAATTGCAGCCTCACCAATGACATATTCAATGGCAACAAAATACCCTAGTTCTGTACTCAACTGTTGAATGTCAGCATGCTAAATGTTATTTTTTCCCAACATGTTCCTGCAGCTCAGGACATAAGCAGACCTTCTGAGCTTCCAAAGTGAGCTATTTCTCCTTAGTTATCATTTTAATCTTAAAATAGTGACAGATCAGATTAAAGATTTGTTTTTGTGCTCGTTTGCGTCAATGAACAACACAGTACAAGGATGAGCTGGGGGGAGCCCGTACGTGTCACTATGATTCCACTGCCAACGTAGCATGCCCTCAACTTACCAACACTAGCCCTTTGCAAAATGGCAGGAAACTGAATACTTAGTGGAAACCTACTGCAGACACGGGGAGAAAGTACAAACTCCTTAAAGACAGCAGAGGGAATTGAATACACATGGCTGCCACTGTAAAGTTTATGCTAATCACTACAGAACTTCTTGAGATTTTCCTTAACCTTATCTTCTAGATCCATCTCACACCCATTCTCTTTGCCCTCCTGATTTCCCTCTTGATAGTATTCTTAGTTATTTGATGTTAAGGGATTCACTGGGAAATAACCTAATTGCACAGTTTTTCTCCATATTTTTCTTGACCAAAGCTTGAATATCTCTCGTCTTGCCAGGTTTACCCTCCACTTCGCCAGGAACATACTGCCTCTGAAGACTTCATATTTCTCAACTCCTGCCCCAATCGCTCAGCTGGAGCCCCAAGCCTGCATTCTCAGTGTTACACTTCTCCGAATTCCTGCTTTTCTTCCTTTGGTTGCATCCTGAAGAAATCGAACAACCCAATTGTTCATTCACCACCGAAGGCTCGTCGCCCAGTAGATTGTTGCCCCGCCCTACTGGAACGCCTACACATCAGTCAGAAGCCTGTAAGCTCGGAATTGTTGCTAAAATGACCTCTGGACCTAAAGACATTTTGGACAGCAAACTTCCCTCCCGCAGCAGTCACTGCCTGACAGACTACAGTTGGTTCCATCATTTTCCCATACAAGACACACATCGATCACATCCCTCACATTCCATGTGGGAAGGGTTACCATGAAGCGTGAGGCATGACAGGGAGAGACAGGTTTTACCCACCGGAGGAGGAATGTTCTCTGGATCTGGTTCGGTCACTGAGACTCTGTCTGATGGCCTGAATTGTATTTGGACACTGGCAGTCAGCTTTCCTCCTTTTGAAAATATCGCTGGTTTCTCTCCAAAGTACTCGATGAACTGCTGTTGCTTCATGGAATAACCCTGGATAGGTCCTTATCTTCCCCTCTCCCACATCCAGGGATTTCTGCAACAGAATCACGGCACAAATATCTTCCTTCCGCACTCTTCCGCCTCCTGCAACACAGAGTAACAGAGTGTCTGGGTGCTGCTGTGGGATGGGTGTGTGTCCCACCCACTGGGTACATCAGTTTTGAGCTCAGCACCCTCCACCTGGGGCTGTGCACACCTTCCTGCCCCCGTGTGTGTCCAGTTGATACTGACTATGTACAAGACAGCCCTCCCATCCCACTACTGGCACTCACCTCCCCACAGGAGGTAGAGCACTGACAGTAGCATCATTTTCCCACTGGGACTTTCATCCCAGGAATGCTCTCCCCAATCGGGCACAGAAAGTTCCAAACACCTTACACACAGAGGAAGGGAACCGACCCATACCCTGGAGAATGTTACACCAGGATCCACAGTCCATTACCTCACAGCTGTTTGTGGGAGCTTGCTGTGCACCATTATACATCCCCATCACAATGATAACTACTGTGAGCTTTGGTGGCAGGGCAGCACAGGACATGACAGGGATAAGGAAGGTGCTACATCAATGCAGTGCCACTCTCCTACTGTGAACCAAATCCCAGGATGACACACAGTCATAATTATTGTACCTCAGAGGAAGGGAAGAGCCAGTAGTCAGCAGAAGTTTCCAAGGGGAAGGGGATACCAGGGAAGCTAATTGACTTCATGACTTCACCTGCGGAGAGGACGAGAGTATCTACCTGTGACCCACTGCAGGGCATTTCGAAAATCCTCAATTTCATGATATACATTGTAGACAAACAGGACACAGGGAATCCTTGGCCATTCACACTCGTTGATATTCAACTGCTTCACAATCTCTTCATGGACGGCTCCTCGACCGTAACATTGCACTGTAAAACACAGAACCTGTGCTCACTCAGGCTGCCTCACACCAGCACATTTCACTCAGGGTGATTCCTAGTAACAGAAGGGAAGGGGGTAGATTTAATGTTCCTCCGAGCTCAGAGATGGGCACCCATCAGCATGGGAATGGGCTCTGTTTCACCGTCAATGTGTCAGCAAATGTGAGTTCTCAAGGGATGTGAAAGCAGCAGGTTAAGTGGGGTAGTTTACAGAGGTGGGGAGGAGTGTTGCAGACAGTGGAGACCGCAGAGATGACAAGGAGTGTAGGTTCCAGAGTGGGTCAGAGAGACGAGGAGGGGTCACAGAGAATGGAAGTGCTGCAGGGTCCATTTGGGCTCAGAGAGTGGGATGTGTGTAGAGAACGGAGGGGAAGGGAAAACAGACACACGGACAGCGTGAGGTATTGACGTGGGTGAGACAGTAAGTACAATGACTCTCTCAACACACAGAATACCATCCCTGGAAGCTTTGGGTCGATAGATACAGAGCAACATCCAATCTACAGCGACCTATCACCGGGGGACTGCCAGATGTGCCCTGTGGAGGCCATTCAGCCCATCGAGACATTGGACAATACAACAGAATACAGGACCTTTGGCCCAACCACTCCTCACTGGCCATGGTGCCCGTCCAGATTGTCCATATTGTCTGCATTACAACTGTATCTCTACACGTCCCACCCCCTCCATGTACCTATCCCAGTGCTTCTGAACGGATACTCTCGTACCTGCCTCAACCACTTCCCCTGTGAAAAAGACCAAAGTACAGTTATTATCAAAGTACATACATATCACCATATACACCCCTGAGATTCATTTCCTTGCTGGCATACTCAATAAATACATATTAGAATAATAACTATAATAGTTTCACATACTCTCCACGGTCCCTTTTAACTCTCTCCCCCTCACCCTGAACCCAGGGACTCTAATTGTGGGCTCCTCTGACCTGGAGAAAAGACTGTTATCGTGAACCTTATCTTGCCCCTATGATTTTATTTACTCCTCCATTCTGTATTCCACAACACCCTTCTTCACTATCAATAGCACCCTTGTATTGTGAGTCATCCACAGATTTACTGATCAAGCCCTGTGTATTGGCATTCGAATCATTTCTCAAAATAGCAATCGAAAGAAACCCAACACTGATCCCTGCAGAACACAGCTCATCAACAGCCTCCATTCCGAAAAACAACCTTCAACCACCGCTCTCCGCTTTCGTTGTCTATACCAATTGTGAATCCACCAATCTTGACTAGATTCCTAACCATCCAGGTTTCCCTACCTTGCAAGACCTTGTCGAAGGCCTCACTGAACTACAAATAGACAACGTCCACTGCCCTGCCCTCATCTGTCTTTTCAGTCATCTCTTCAAATAGCTTGAATACTGTTCAATAAGCAGGGCTTTTCATGCACAAAGCCGTGCTGACTCTATTTAATCTGACTCCATCTACTCAAATGCTGGTACATCCTGTCCCTCAGAACTCCCGTAGGTAACTTTCTCGCTACTGATTTCACACTGACTGGTGTGTCGTTCCCTGGCATGAACTTCCTGCTCTTCTCAAACAACCAAACATGAGCTTCCTTCCAGTCTTCTGCAACTTCTCTGGTGGCAAACGATGAGGCAATAATCTCAGCAAGAGACTCCACAATTTCTCCTCCAGCCACCCACAAATTTCAAGGAAGCACTCGCTCTGGCTCTGGGGATTTATCCAACAATACACTGTAAGATTGCAAATATCATCCTTTCTGGAAATATGACCAGTATCCAAAACATCTCTACCTAATTCCCTTGAGTAATCATGATTATCTCCTCAGTGAAAAAGTTAAGAATCTCACCCATGTCCTGCCGGTCAATATCTAAAGGGATCTACTCACTTAGTAACCACCCTGTTACTCATGATATGGCTGCAAAATCTCTTGGGATTTCCCTTTACCTTTTCTGCCAGATCCATCTCACACCCTCTCTCTTTGCCCTCATGATTTCACTCGATTGTTTTCTTAGTCATTTGGCATTAAAGGATTCACTGGCACATGACCTAATTGAACCATGTCCTTCTTGACTAAAGCTTGTATATCCGTCATATTTTTGCATCCAACGAACTGTCTCTCCAGGATTTCATGCAACGTTTCCTACTATATGATCCTACCATGCGAGGTCTTATTGTTGGTTCTGCTAAATGGACAACATTCTCAGACTGAACCTCATCTACAATTTTGGTCATTCTACAAACAGCTCTAAAGAGGTTCAACTGCACAACTTACCACTCACAACACCATGCAAACTCCTCCTAATCAGTCTCTGTCTACCCAAATACTGAGATATCCTATCCCTCCAACTGCCCACCACTAACTTCCCCAAATTGACATCGGATTCACTGGTCTGTCATTCCTTGGCTTATCCCTTCTATCGTTCTTAAACTACGGAACAACACTGACTTCCTTCCATTCTTTAGTGGCATTGTTTCCCAGTAACAAACAATGAAGTAATTATCTCCGTAAGGGCCTCCGCTGTTTCCTCTCTAGCCTCCCACGGAGTCCCAGGAAGCACTTAGTAAGGCCCTGGGGATTTACCCACGAGAAATCACTGTAAGGCTGCAAATACCTTCTCCCTGGGAATATGAATGCCCCCAATCCGTCTTCACCTGTTGCCCTCATCTCTTGAGCAATCGTGATTTTCAGTTATAATTTCAACCTATCTGCCCCCTCAAATTATAGACAGCCTGCTGATCCCCAACAGGAACTCCTCTCTGACTAACCATCCTTTTCATCTTTACTGAGCTATAGAAACTTCTAGAATTTTCCTTAGTCTTGTCTGTCAGATCCATCTCATACCCGCACTTTGCCCTCCAGATTTACCTCAAGTGCATTCTTTATATTTTTTTAAATCATCAAGAAATGAACTTGTCCCCAAATTAAACACAATGTATTGTGTACAAAATGATGGAGGAACTCAGCAGGCCGGGCAGCATCAATGGAAAAGAGTTGGCTATCCGATGCTTCAGACTGAGACCCTTCTTCGGGACTCCTGTTTGTAAACACAATGTACGCTTGCCTCTCCTCTTGACTGGAATTTCAATCTCTCTCGTCAGCCAGGGTTCCTAAACCATCCAGGCTCTGTACACAAGAGGAACATAATACATCTACCTTGATATGCCACGAGTCGTGCCCCAATCCTTGCTTCTCACCGTTACACTGAAGCTTCTCTGAGCTCTCTTCGCTCTTCACTTGCGTGCAGGTTGAAGATGTCAAATGGTTGCTGGTTGCTCTCTGCACATCGAGGTGGGCGCACTGCACAATGAGCGTCTCACTGCCCTGCCGATCCTCGCTCGACCCTAGTTCACAACACACACATCGGTCAGAAACCTGTAACCTGGGAGTTGGTGTTGATGTTACCTTAGAACCGACGGGGATTTTCTGTTCTGACCCTCCCTCCCACTGACTGACTGGGGGACAGTTCTGACAGACTCCCATCACTCCCACCCCAGACACACACATTCCATATGGGAAGTTTACAGTGGGACGTGATGTGTGGCCGGGGAGAGGCAGGTTTTACCCACCGGGACAGGACCCTCCTCTGGATTTTGTCTTGTTGATGAGACTCTGTCTGACGGTCTGAATCACTGCGTGGCCTTCATCAGCACATGCCCACGTAACACTCGCTTCTGTCCAAAATATCTGAAAAACATTGATTCCCTCATGGAATAACCCTGGATTAATCATCTTGTTTACTCTGAAATCTCTGGATTTCTGCAACAGAATCACAGAGCAAATGTCTTCCTTCCGCACTGTCTCACCTCCTGAAATACAGAGTAACAGAGTGATTTAGGTACTGCTGTGGGAGGGGTGTGTGTCCCACCCACTGCAGGAACCCACAGGGCTCATCATCCCTGGGCTCAGCACCTTCCATCTGGGTTGTGCCCACCTTGAGTGTGAGTGTGAGTGTGTTTTTGTCTGGGTGGTGTGGGGTGATGCTGTCTGTGTACAAGTCAGTCTTCCCACCCCCTCTCCTGGTCTCCTCTGGGACTTTCAGCCCAACGATCAGCTCTCCTCAGGTGTACAGCATGATCCACAAACATCATTTTGGACAGAGACAAGGGAACCCCACCATGACCCAGAGAATTTTGCAACTGGATCCCCAGTTCATTGCCTCTCTGCTGTTTGTGGGAGCTTGCTATGCACCAATCTCCCATCACAATGAAAACTCTTGTGTACTGTAGGGGTAAGACCGGGTAAAACAATGCACATGCCTTCCACTACAATGGAAAAATACAGAGGGTCATGCACAGTAATTATTGTGCCTCAGAGAGAGGCAGGAGGCAGTGGTCAATAACAGTCACCAAAGGACAAGGGGCCTGTAGGGTAAGGTTTCATTCGGTGGAGTCACAGACTGACAGAAGACGAGTGTATTTACCTGTGACCCACTGCAGGGCATCTCAAAGATCCTGATTTTCATGAGACACTTTGTACACAAACAGAACACAGGGAACCCCTGGCCCTTCACACTGGCAGATTTTCAGCTCCTTCACAATCTTCTCATGGATGTCTCCTCGACCGTAACGCTGCACTGTAAAACACAGAACCTGTGCTCACTCAGCCTGCCTCACACCAGGCACATTTCACTCAGGGTGATTCTCTGTAACGGAAAGGAAGGGAAGTGATCCAGTCCTGACGAAGGGTCTCGGTCTGAAACGTCGACTGTACCTCTTCCTAGAGATGCTGCCTGGCCTGCTGCGTTCACCAGCAACCTTGATGTGTGTTGCTTGAATTCCCAGCATCTGCAGAATTCCTGTTGTTTGAGGTGATCTAATGTTCCTCTGAGCTCAGAGATGGACACCAACCAGCATGGGTGTCCTGTGCCCTGAGAACAGGCTTTGTACCACTGAGGATCAGTCTGGGGTACAGGAGATCCAGTGAAAAGTGAAAGCAAAGAGTTTGTTGTGCATTGCAGTGATGGAGAGTGGTATAGGGGCTGATTGGCGTCAAAGAGATGGGAGAAGTGTAGAAGAAGTAGATTTAGAGGCTGTAAGGGTCAGGGGTGAAACTGACACAGCTACAGGCGAGGTATGGACGTTGGGTAAGACATTTCGAACCTCAACTCATACATTCCTCAGAATCCCCTCCCTGGAAGTGGTGGGGTCTCTCTTTATGAGGCCACACACAGGGACCTAGGGTAGATCATTGGAGACAGAGGGATGTAGACAATGCAAGCCATTCAGCCCATCATCTAATACAGCAAGATAGAGACTATTTGCCCAATGAGTCAGTGATGACCACTATGCCCAGTTGGATAATCCCAATCCCCTGCAGTCAACTTTATCCGTTCTAACCCTGCCTTTCCATGCATTTATTCAGGTGCCCCTTCAATAATACCATTGTACCTGCTGCACCCACTTTCTCTGGCAGTTCGGTCTATATACTCACCACCCTATGGGTGAAAGAATTGCCCTGCAGCTCTGATTTAGATCATTTAGATCTGCTTCCAGTGCCAAAGTAGCGTGCCCACAACTCACTAACACTAAGGTTTTTGGCAATGTGGCAGGAAACTGGAAAACCCAGTTGAAACTCACTGCAGTCATGGGGAGAAAGTGCAAACACCTTAAAGACAGCAGTGGGATTTGTGCATACATGGCTACCATTGCAAATTTTCAGCTAACCACTACAGAATTTATTGGTATTTTCCTTAACTTTATCTTCCAGATCCACATCACACCCCCTCACTTTTCCCTCCTAATTTTCCTCTCGATAGTATTCTTAGTCATTTGACGTTAAGGGAATCACTGGCAAATGACCTAATTGCACCTTGTCCTTCCATATTTTTCTTGACCAAAGCTTGAATATCTCTTATCTTGCCAGGTTTACCCTCCACTTCGACAGGAACATACTGCCTCTGCAGACTTGACATTTCTCAACTCCTGCCCCAATCTCTCGGGTCGAGCCCCAAGCCTGCGTTCTCACCGTTACACTGAACCCTCTCCAAGTTCCAGCTGTTCTGCCTTTGGCTGCATCCTGAAGAAATCGAGGAAGTCAATTGTTCATTCACCACCAAAGTCTCACCGCCTGGCGGATACTCGCTCTGCCCTACTGGAAAGCACACACATCACTCAGAAGCATGTAAACTGGGAGTTGGTGCTAAAATGACCTCAGGATCCAAGGACGTTTTGTGCTCTGAACCTCCCTCCCGCAGCAGTCACTGACTGACCGGCTATTGTTCCATCATTTTCCCACCCAAGACACACATCAGACACGACCCTCATGTTGCATGTGGGAGGGTTGCAGTGAAGCGTGAGGCATGACAGGGAGAGACAGGTTTTACCCACCGAGGAAGGAACGTTCTCTGGATCTGGTTCTGTCACCGAGACACGTCCCTTATGTTCATAGTGGGAAGTTTACAGTGCAAAACGAGGTGTGGCAATAAAGAGGCAGGTTTTACCCACCGGAGCAGGAACTTCCTCTGGATCGGGTCCTGTCGATGAGACTCTGTTTGACAGTCTGAATCACTGTGGCACTGGTACGTCTTCGATCTACTCCACCAGCTACTGGAATCCATCCAGGATATGTGAAAAACTTCAGTTCCCTTATGGAATAACCCTGGATCTGTTGTTATCTTCTTCTCTCGGACAGCTGGGGATTTCTGCAATAGAGTCACGGCACAAATGTCTTCCTTCCGCACTGTCCCTCCTCCTGAAACACAGAGTAAGAGAGTGATCTGGGTGATGCTGTGGGAGGGCTCTGTGTCCCTCAAGGTACAGCAACACCTTCCACCCAGGGCTGTGCCCACCCTCCTGCCCCCCGTGTGCCTGGGTGGTGTTGTGGTGATGCTGTCTGTGTACAAGGCAGTCCTCCCAGCTCCCACTACAGGCAGTCACGTCCCACAGGAGGTATAGCACGGGGATTTTCAGCCCAATCACCAGACCCCCTGTCAGGTGCACAGAAAGATCCACATACGCCATTTCACACAGAGCGAGGTAGCCCAAGTGTGTCCCAGACAATGCTGCATTAGAATACCTGGTAGATTGCCCCACTGTTGTTTGTGGGAGCTCGTTGTGCACCAATACACATCTCCCATCACAATAACAACCTCTGTCCCCTCGACAGATACAATTGGACAGGACATTATCATCTTCAGAAAGCTATTGCATCAGTGCATGTCCCTGATTCACAAATGAATCAATCCTAAGGAACACACACAGTGTTAGTGTGCTCCTCAGGTAGGGAGGAGCCAGCAGAGATCAGAAGCCCCAAAAGGGAAGGGTTTTCATGGAAATGTTATCACTCAATGACTTCACCTGTGCTGAAAGAAATAAACAGGTAGACTATTTTTTAACTACTGTGAAAATTCAAAAATTTGAGGACTTGGGAGTCTTTGTGCAGGTTAATTTGCAGGTTGAGTCATTGGTGAGGAAGGCAGGTGTGATGTTAGTATTTCTTTCAAGAGTACTAGAATATAAAAGCAAGTATGTAATGTTGAGGTTTTATAGAGCACTCATGAGGCCTCACTTGGATAATTAGGATTGTTTTTGGGCCCCTTTTATGAGAAGGGATGTGCTGACATTGCAGAACACGATCATGAAAACAATTCCAGGATTGAAAGGCTTGCCATATGAAAAGCGTTGATGGCTCTAGGCCTGAACTCATTGAAATTCAAAAGAATGAGAGGTGACCTCGTTGAAACCTACAGAATGTTGAAGAGTATGTGTCCTATGGTGGTGGAGTCTAAGACCAGAGGACACAGCCACAAAATTGAGAGGTGTCCTTGTGGAATGGAGATGAGGAGAAATTTATTTATCCAGAGAGTGGTGAATCTGTGGAATTCATTGTCACAGGTGGCTGTGGAGGCCAAGTCATTGGATATATTTAAGGTTCTTGATTAGTCAGGGCATGAAGAGATACGGGGAGAGGGCAGGAAATTGGGGCTAAGAGAAAGAATGGACCAGCATGATGAAATGGTGGAGCAGACTCGATGGGCCAAATGGGCTAATTTTGCTCCTATATCTCATGGTCTTTTTAAGTATTTACCTGTGACCCAGTGAAGGGCATTTCAAATATTCTGAATTTCATGAGACACTTTGTAGACAAAGAAAATGCAGGGAACCCCTGGCCCTTCACAACGGGAGATGTCCAGCTCCTTCACAATCTCCTCATGGATCTCTCCTCGACCGTAACACTGCACTGTGAAACACAGAGTGTGAGTTCATCTCCCAGTCTCAGTGCGTTGCCCAGAGATGCGCCCGGTCTCACTTCTCCCACATGTGGGGTAGGATGTTACAGACGGGTAGATGAGAGTGTAGTGGGGGTAGATAGTGGATAGTGGGGTTAAAAGAGTGGAAAGTGTGGGGGCAGGAGGGAATGGTAGAGATTGGGATGGAGAGGTGAGGGGCGTGGGAATGGAGGTATGTGGGCGGTGAATATCCCCCATCCCTTTCCCCACTGTCGCTCACCCAACGCTCTCTCCACAAACTCTGTCTTTACTCAGTCTCAATCCTCTCCCTCTGTCAAATATCCTTATCTCGCCCCATCACACCGACACTCCCTCTCCTTCCCCGAACGCCTCTCCCTCACCCCATCCGACCCCTCTTCCTGTCCCTCCGCCTTGTTCTCCCACATTCACCGACTGCTCCTTCCCCTCACCCGCCGCCCTGTCACCCTCACAAATCACCCTCACCTACCGTTGCACCGAATCCCCATCCTGGACATATTTCTCCCACTTTCTGCTCAGACATTTCCGTGTTTACGCTCTCGGACACGGGGGCGGGTCCTTCCACCATACTCTAATTCTATTCGTCTGAGGAGCTGGCAGTCAGCACGACAGCTCTCTGTGAATGGACAGCAACACTTTGAACCTCCACCGACTGTCATTGGTCGAGCCGACCGCCCGTCATGGTGTAGAGGCGGGATCTGGGCTACAGCCCCGCCCCGTGGCGCCGAGGCGTTCTATCGCAGGGGCGCAGGGTCGATCCAGGACAAGAATTGTCTCACAACAATAAGAGAAAATCTGCAGATGCTGGAAACACGAGAAACACACACAAAATGCTGGAGGAACTCAGCAGGCCAGGCAGCATCTATGGAGAAAAGTAGAATCGACGTTTCAGGCCGAGACCCTTCAGCAGGACTGGAGAAAAATGATGAGTAGATTGAAAAGGTGGGGGAGAGGAGAGAGAAACTCCAGGCGACAGTGAAACCTGGAGGGGGAAGAATGAATAAAGAGCGGGGAAGTTGATTGGTGAAAGAGACAGAAGGCCATGGGACAAAGAGAAGGCGGGAGGAGCACCAGAGGGAGCCATGGGCGGGCAAGGAGTTAAGGTGAGAGAGGGAAAAGGGGTTGGGAAATGGTGAAAGGGGGCATTACTATAAGTTTGAGAAATTGATGTTCATGCCATCAGGTTGGAGGCTACCCAAGCAGAGTATAAGGCGTGGATGAACGTATCTGAATGGGAATGGGAAGTGGAATTAAAGGTGTTTCTGCTGCAGACAGAACGCAGATACTCAGTGAAGCGATTGCCCAATCTACATCGGGTCTCACCAATATACAGGAGGCCGCACCGGGAGCACCGGACACAGTATATGATCCCGATAGACTTATATGTGAAGTGTCGCCTCACCCGGAAGGACTGTTTGGGGCCCCGAATGGTAGTGAGGGAGGAGGTGTAGGGGTAGGTGTAGCACTTGTTCCATTTGCAAGGGTAAGTGCCAGGAGGGAGATGAGTGGGGATGGACGAATGGACAAGGCATGTGGTATGTGAAGGTGTGGGTGGTAGGTGCAGGGGAAGGAGGGGTGTAGACAGCGGTTACCTGCGTTGAACAGGAGGGCGGAGGGGAGGTGTTAGTGCTGAGGGGAGCATCGGGTGACTTGGTACCTGGGCTGGTGTGCAGAGGGGGTGTGACAGGAGGGCAATTGTCAAGCCTATTGAAGAATTGGTGCATCTCTACTGTGCATCTGCAGAGGGATGTGAGTATAGATGTGCACAGACCAGCTCTCTTCAGCCTCTCAGAATGTAGAGGATTAATGAGCTTTCCAGTGGAGGATGTGTTCTGAGACCATGTGAGATGTGCATTCCCAGGACTCTGAAACTGCTCAGGTTTCTACCAGAGTGTAACTGATATAAAGAGGGCGTGAGTAACGAAGAGATGGCAGAGGAACTAAATAAGTATTTTGCATCAGTCTTCACAGTGGAAGACATTAGCAACATACCTGATAGCCAGAGGTCTCAGGGAATAGAATTAGGTACAGTCAAGATTTCTAGAGAGAAGGTGCTTGGGAAGCTAAATGGACTAAGAATAGATAAGTCTCCTGGACCAGATGAGGTGCACCCACGGGTTCTGAAGGAGGTGGCTTTGGAGATTGTGGAAGCATTGGAAATGATCTTCCAGGAATCAATAGACTCTGGCATGGTTCCAGAGGACTGGAAGGTCGCAAATGTAGTTCCGCTGTTTAAGAAAGGAGGGAGGCAGCAAAAAGAAAATTACAGACCTATTAGTCTGACGTCGGTAGTTGGAAAGTTATTGGAGTCGATCCTCAAGGACGAGGTTATGAAATACCTCGAGGTGCATGACAAGATAGGCCCAAGCGAGCATGGTTTCATGAAGGGAAGATCCTGCCTCATCAACCTATTGTAAGTTTTTGAGGTAATCTCAAATAGATTGACAAGGGAGAGGCTGTGGATGTTGAGTATTTGGATTTTCAAAAGGCCTTCAATAAGGTGCCGCATAAGAGGCTACTTAATAAGAATTACAGGAACGATATTGGAATGGGTGGAGCATTGGCTGTTGGCAGAAAGCAAAGGGTGGGAATAAAGGGATCCTATTCTGATCGGTTGTCGGTTACTCGTGGTGTTCCGCAGGGGTCAGTGTTGGGGCTGCTTCTTTTTACGATGTATATCGGTGATTTAGATTATCAATTAAATGGTTTTGTGGATAAGTTTGCAGATGACACCAAGATAGGTGGAGGAGCAGGAAGTATTGCAGAAGCGAAAAGGTTGCAGAGAGACTTGGTCAGCTTAGGAGTGTGGACAAAGAAATGGCAGATGAGATACGATGTTGAGAAATATACGATTGTACATTTTGGAAGAAATAATCGGGCAGATTATTATTTAGATAGGGAGAAAATTCAAAAATCGGAAGTGCAAAGGGACTTCTGGGTCCTCGTGCAGTTAACCACCAGGTTGGATCGGCAGTAAGGAAAGTGAATGCTATGTTGGCATTCATTTCAAGAGGAATCGTGTGTAAGAGTAAGGAGGTGTTGATGAGGTTCTGTGGGGCACTGGTGAGACCTCATTTGGGATACTGTGTGCAGTTTTGGGCCCCCTATCTTAGAAAGGACATTGGAGAGAGTTCAGAGAAGATTTACGAGGATGATTCCTGGAATGCAGGGGCTAACATATGAGGAGTGTTTGTCGGCTCTTGGACTGTATTCATTAGAGTATAGAAGAATGAGAGGGGATCTTATAGAAACATTTTGAATGTTGAAAGGGTTGGACAGAGTAGATGTGGAAAGGCTGTTTCCCTTGGTGGGTGAGTCCAGGACAAGAAGCCACAGTCTTAAAATTAGAGAGTACCCATTTAAAACAGAGATGAGGAGAAATTTTTTTTAGCCAGAAGGTCATAGATTTATGGATTTCGTTGCCACATACAGCTGTGGAGGCCCGATCATTGAGGGTGTTTAAGGAGGAGACTGATAGGTATCTAATTAGTCGGGGTATCAAGGGATATGGGGAAAAAGCCAGAAATTGGAACTAGATGGGAGAATAGTTTAGCTCATGGTGGAGTGGCGGAGCGGACTCGATGCTCCTTTGTCTTGTGATCTTGTGAGATCTCAGCAATCACTATCTCTTTTGTCTTGTTGACATTGATAAAGAGGTTATTTGCCTGGCACCAGGCCTCGAGCTCTTCCACCTCCTCTCTGTAGGCCATCTCATTGTTGTTGGTGATGAGCTCCACCCAGTGGCGTATCTAAGGTATGGCAGGTATGGCACGTGCCCTGGGTGCCACCTGAAGGGGGGGGGCGCCACTGAGTGGTTTCTATTAAAGTCAGACAAGACATCCTGGGATAGTGAAAACATAATTTTCTTCAGATGTATGATCTGTCTTTGATTATGTTTCTTCATGAAGAAGAAGGAAAGTGGAGCTGAAGGACAGAAGAGACAAAAGTTGGAGGCGGAGGAAGCCAAGAAGTCAAGCAAGTTCTTCATGCCCTTCTTTGGAAAGCCCAGAACAAATAGTTCGACATGTTCCATGGAGTCGCTTGCACCTGCTACAAGTTTGTTAGAATCCGAAGGTGGATCAAGTACAAATGCGTCACAAGCCGAGGAGGAGGTCAAGTTAGATAAATCCGAGTATGACAAGATTAAGAGTGAGGCTGCCACAGAGACCGTGGACATGGCAGGAGGGGAAAATGATGGTGGTAGTGGTGGTGGTGGTGATGTTGATTTTATTGACGAGATTTTACCTGATGAGATTGAACCTGACGACACTGAACCTAGTGAACTGGATGGTGTCAAAGAGCCTCGAACTGTCGTACTGAAAGTGATTGAACAGCATGACATTGGACTTCTGAAGTTCGATAAGGAGACTGGAAAAGCAATTCTGCCGGACGCATTGAGAACAGAAATAATAAAGCTGAGCTCGAAGTATTTCCCGAACAATGAGGGGCCTTTCCTACCAACAAATAACTGCTCAATGAACAAAACTTGGTTCAAGAGGAAATTGGGAAATGGTCGTGCTGAGGAAGTGACTTGCTCGTGGCTGGTCTATCCCCCTTCTAAAAAGTCTGCACTTTGTATCTGTTGTCTTCTCTATTCTCAGTCAGACCATCAATCCTCATTGGAGCAGGAAAGTGGATTCAACCAGTGGAAGCACCTGAAAGGATTAGAGTTCATGAAAATGCCGAGAATCATTGGGAATGCTTCACACAGTGGAAAGAAATGGGAAAAAATTTAGCTGGAAACGGAGGAGTTATTGACGCGGTATTTCAGTCACGGATTGAGAAGGAAAAGCAGAAGTGGCGTGATATCTTGACGAGAATCCTTCACTGCATAAAATTCCTTGTGACTCAGAACCTGGCTTTGTGAGGACACAGGGAGTCACTTCAGCAAGACGATGACTCCAATGTGGGAAATTTCCTTGGTTTAATGAAACTACTGGCCATCTTTGACCCTGTCATAAAAGAACACCTCACTCATTTGGAAAGTCATCCTGGATCCACGTCTTATGTTCCAACGGGTATCCAGAACGAATTCATCCACATGATGGCATCCACTGTTCGCCAGAGTTTACTGAGAAGCATTCGTAAAGCCAAGTACCATGGTCTCACGTTCAACTCGACTCCTGATCAGGCACCGTGAGCAGATGACAGAAGTAGTGAGTTATGTGGAAGTTGATTTTGAGAGGAAAACAGTCCGTGTTAGAGAGTCCTTGGTTTTATCCAGATAAGCCAGAAGGATGCTGAGAGCTTGGTTGAAGACATCTTGAAACAGCTAGAGAAGGACGAAATGGAGCTGTAAGATTGTCGGTCACAGTGCTATGACAACGCTGCTGTGATGGCTGAACACAGAAGTGGTGTTCATCAAAGAATAAGTGAGAAAAACAACCTGGCAGTGTTTGTGAATTGTGACAATCACTCACTCTACTTGATGGGTGTACATGCAGCCAAGCAGGATACAATGATGGTCACGTTTTTTGGAACCATCGAAGCTCTCTACGTATTTTTCTCTTGTTCAACACAGTGCTGGGAAAAACTCAAAAACACCGTGCCTGTGGTTGTTAAGTCGGAGTCCGAAACCAGGTGGAGTGCAAGGACAGAAGCAGTGAAGCCCATCAATAAGTACCTTGAGGAGATACTTCAAGTTCTCCAGGACATGATAGACAATGAAAAAGAGACCGGTGAAATAAGTAACGCAAGGCAGTTGTACAACCGCATGTTGAGTTACGATTTTCTGAATTTGCTAGGATTTTGGAACAAAGTTCTCATTCGCATTGACTGTATTCAAAAGAGGCTGCAGGATCCTAGCATGAACTTCCACGATGCTGCCCTGGCTTTGAAAGCCCTCTGAGATTATTTTTATGATGATAGAGAAGTGTTGGTCAGTGGGTCACTCGAAGAAGGAGTTGGTCTCTGTGAAGAATGGAATATTGAAGTTGAAAGACGTCAGGGATGAAAAAAAATGAATGGCTGATGAGAACTCGAGAGAGGCTGGGTTAACAGCTAAGGAGGAAACTGATGGACAGCGGGTATATGAAGAAAGTTTGATTTGCATAATGTTGTCATCAAGGTGGGTCAACATGAAAATATCAAGTCCTGAACAGCTTCTTGAATTTATTGTTCAGTATGGAGATGAGAGCATCTTCCCGAATCTTCACATTGCTATTCAGATAATGCTAACCATCGTAGTTTCCATTGCCAGCTGTGGGAGATCATTCAGCAAGTTAAAACTAATACTTTCGTGTTTGAGAGCCTCCATGGGTCAAGGCAGATTCTGTGATCTTGCTCTGCTGAGTGTAGAAAGAGAAGAAACTGAAAAAACTGACTTTAATCACATCATAGACCTATTTGAATCAGTGAAAGCAAGGAAGGTGCAGTTATAATTTGTAGTGCCATAACTTGTTAATTAAAAGATTAACGAGCTTGATGTGTATTTTTGAGTTGATATTATGGTAAAGTCATCTAAAGGATGGGTGTCAGATGTTTGGACAGGGGTGCAATTTCAGCGCTTGCCATAGGCACTATTTTTCGTAGATACGCCCCTGGCCCCACCACCGTCATATCATCAAGTTTGGGTCAGGACTGATCTCTGCTGGTCTTCATTCTTCTGTCACCTTTCTCCATCTCCTCTGCTTCTCCAGCATCAAGTGTTCACTCCCCCCTCCACGTTATCCTCCCCCCAACTGTGATCCAGTCTTCACACCCAGACCGTCACTCCCCTCTGCCTAAAGAAGTTCTTACACATCAGTTTGAAACCACCAGCCCATTATCTATAGTTATGTCCCTTGTTCCAGACCCTGATGAAATCATCCAACATCTCCCCTGTCAAAACAGAGTCTTAGACCTTTGAATAAGGTCACCCCTCATTCTTCTAAAGTCTAAGCAATGCAGACACAAACTCTTTAGTCTTTATTGGCAGCACAGCCTTTTGCCAATCTGGTGCTTCCGAACCAGAAACCATTGGATGAAGCTCGAGATCCATTGCACACTACAAAGCGGGTGACCCTGACCTTGACAAGGAACTGAGATACGACCTGAGGAAAGTAACCAGCGATGCCGTGAGACAATGCCAGTGTAAGATCAAGTTCCAACATGATGTCTGTTATGTCAGGGCTTACATACTAGAACAGACTTCAAAATGAATTTGGGCAGCATCGTGTCAAGAGCACCTACATTCCAGATGAGTTTTACGTGTTCCATTCACACTTTGAACAGAAGTCACCACCCAACCGACATACTCCAGAGTACCTGAATCTACAGTCAGCATTGTAAATGTAAGATCAGTATTCCGGAGGGTGAACTCACGGAAAGCATCTGGCCTGGATGGTGTTGCTGCCCATATCCAGAGATCATGTGGGGATCAGCTGGTAGGGTTATTTGGAGGTATTTTTAACCACACCCTGCTGCAATTTGATGTTTTCACCCACTCGAGGAAGACCACTGCATACTGGTACTGAAGGAAAACAAGGTAATGTGCCCCTTATCGATCACCACCTGGTAGCTCTGACATTATCATGTTGAAGTGCTTCAGGGTGTTGGTCATGGTTCAATCTAATCTAGTTTTCCAGACAATCTCAACCCATTGTGGTCTGTCTACCACTGCAACATATCCATATGTCCATGGTGTATGTCAACACCCCCTCCACCATCCTCCCCCCATTCTATGTTCAATTCAGGGGCATTTTAACAGTACAGACACCCATGCCAGACTGTTGTTTGTTGTCTATCGTTCTGCCTTCAGTGCCAGAATTCCAAACACGCTCATCACCAAACTCGGAGATCTGGGAGTCAATGCCTCCCTCAGCAACTGGATCTTTGACTTCCTGACCAACAGACCACACTCAGGAAGGACAGGCAGCAACAGGAACACCACGATTATTCAGAATATTGATTCTTCACAGGGCTGCATGCTCAGCCCCTACTCTACTCTCTGTACACATTTGGGACTGTCATCTAGTGCCTCTGACATCCACCATTATGAGGTTTGTCATGATGCACATTAACCCCAGCCTTCTAGACAAGCTGAACCCACTGCAATTCACCAACCACCGTAAATGTTCTCTGGTAACCACCATCTCCCTGGTCCTGTACTCATCCCTGGCGCATTGGGACAATGAGAACACCAACTTTAGAGATTGGTTGTCATTACAGCTCTGTTCTCAATAACATAATTAAAAGCAAACTCATCTCCAAATTCCGAGAGCTGGGAATCAACATCGGTGACGTTCTGACCAACAGATCACAATCAGCAAGGACAGGCGGTATCACCTCCGCCATGATTATTCGCAAAACTGGTGGTCCACATTACTGTGTCCATAGCCCCACACTCCACTCCCTGCACACTCATGTCTGTGTGGCCAGATTCTGCTCTACAAGTTTGTAGATGACTGTAGTGAGTTGTATCTCAAATAGTGATGAGTTGCAGTACAGGAAGGAGATAGAGGGCCTAGTGACATGATGTCATTATAACAACCTTTTCCCCTCAATGCCAACAGAACGAAAGAGCTGGTGACTGACTGGAGAAAGAGGAGCAGTGTACATGTTCGTGTCTACATCAAAGATGCTGATGTTCAGAGATTTAAGTTACCAGGATTGAACGTCACCAACACCCTGTTGTAGTCTACCTACATCAGCATCACTTCCAAGAAAGCTCTCAAATGCCTCTAATTCCTCAGGAGATTGAAGTAGTTCTCAGTGTCCCCTCAATCCGCACAAATTTTTATTGCTGCACCATAGAAAGCATCCTATACTAGATTCACCACGGCTTGGTATGGCAACTGCTCTGCGTAAGACACAAGAAACTGCAGAGAACTGAGGACAAAGCTCAGCACATCACGGAAAGCAAACTCCTCTCTCTGAACTTAGTCAACACTTCTTGCTGCCTCAGTAAAATATCCAGCAGAGTCAAAGACATGAATATGCACGTGTCAACTAATTACTATTTCATTGTGATGGTATTTAACTCCATTCTTTTCATCGTAGTGCTTGTCGAGACTTGAGAAAAGTACAGCAATATTTCACTGCCTACTTGATTTCAGCCTTGCCTGAGAAATTGTACTATCAAGTCAACTGACTCTGAAGACTAGTGATAATCGTTTTATATTTAGTTATTCCTTCAGTCGCAGTGTTGGCTTCATTTTCCATTTGACTTTTGGCTGAGTGTTTGTTGTTTATTGTTCTTAGGGGACAACCTATAGGCAATGGAATCTGTTCTCAGATTCCACAGTGTTATGGAAGCATTGATACCTCGTACTTTATTGTCGCCAAAAAATTGATGCAGATAATTTTGTGCTGAAAAGCCCAGTCTCATCAGGAGGAACCGGTATCATCCCTAGCCGCAACGGTTGAACAGCTCAACACAGACAATCAGACTCGGGTGTCTGCGATTTCCGCTCTCTCTCGGCCGCCGTCCACCAGCTCACTGTGGACAGCTAGCATCAGCTGACAGCCATTAACATTCTTGCCAATGTAATTCAGCAGCCTCAGGCCGCCTCAGTCCCACTCCCACTCCCAGCATCTCGCAGGTCCTCCTTTTCTGCTGCCCCGAAAATCTCTGCTACTAATGCTCTTTCCCCGGCTCCCTGCGCCCAGACCAGAACTGACTCTCATCTTCAGACTGTGACAAAAGAGGGTTACAAAAAGTACACATAGATTAAGATGTTAACTGTTCTGTGCTGGCACCAGTGGGATCAACAGTTGATCTGCCACCTGTCTTCAGGAGAAAGAGAAATAAATAAGACAATGGAGCAGGATTTGGAAATGTTGATGAAGAGACGAGAGAGTTTAGTGGAAGGAGACACCGGTCTGGGTATAGTCAAGATCGGCTCCGTTTGAACCCTGAACTGTTTGAAGTGTGATGGACAAGGGTCGATACCCCAGCAGGGGGATAAAAAGGGACAGGTTGGATAAGGCAGGACCCACAACATTATGAGGTAACGAGACCCTGGAAGCGGGTGTGCCCCCCCCCCACAAGTCGGTGGGAGTTGTTGGAGGTCTGGTCGCGGGACCAGCCAGAGAGACGCACAGGGTAGAAAGGTACGGATGGGCGGGAACCTGGGGTGTGTGTGTGTCCACCCTTGCCTGGGTGCCAGGTTCATCGCGGAGGAACGATCGTATCTGAAATGGAGGGGTTACAGTCGGTGACCTCAGAAGACATTACAAAAGGCTCGCCCTAAAGCTGACTGTGAGGAATATCGAAGGTCTGTTTGGAATCCGATTTGAATATTCATTCGCTCTCTCTCTCTCTCTCTCTCCACGGCGACGGCGATTATTGCGAACTGAACTAAACTGAACTCTGTCACTTTGAAACTGGTCATTTACCCCTGGACGACAATAGAGCTTGATTGATCCTATTATCCTAGTACTGTGTACATGTGTGTTTATCATTGCTGAACTGTTGCATTTATTATTCCTTTGATTAGAGTACTGTGTTGCTTATTTCTTTAATAAAACTCTCTTAGTTCCAGTAATCCAGACTCCAACTGAGTGGTCCATTTCTGCTGGTTTGGCAACCCAGTTACGGGGTACGTAACAGGACCCTCACAGACTCCCACGTCAGTACAGGAACCGAGTATTTCAACACCAGGCAGATATTCTGGTGATCCTGATGGTTGCAGGAATCTTATTAGCCGATGTGCGCAGACAGTCCAAGCCCAGCCTTGGACGATTCGATTATGATGTGCGAAAACTGGTGTACATGGTTAATCTTCCAGATGGACATCCACTCAGCCTGCTAAGTGCTTTACGGGAGCAAAGATGCCTCGCAGTCCAGTCGTTCCAACATTTTGTGGCGGCGTTAAGCAGGGTTTTTGACCTTCCAGATTATCAGGGTCAGGAGGCTGCCACTGACTCTTGGACGTTAGCCACAGCCCTACACATATCGTCCTTTTAGCTCACTCATTCAAAAACCGCTGGAAAACTTCAGTAAGCACCAGCTTCGACACACAAATCCATGCTGACTGATTGTGATCAGACTCTGTCTACACAATTCCAATTCCCGGTAGATCCAGTCCCTCAGAATTCCCCCCAGTCACTTCTCTACTGAGGATATCAGTCTGACTGGTCTGTAGTTCCTGGCTCGTCCTTGTTGTTCACCTTAAACAACCAA